>NC_141068.1:57033260-57183260 GCF_041138505.1 Cibotium barometz
TGTGTGTGTGTGTGTGTGTGTGTGTGTGTGTGTGTGTGGGTGGGGGGAGGGGGCTAATCAGATGTGTGTGTGTGTGTGTGTGTGGGAGGGGGGTAATGAGATGTGTGTGTGTGTGTGTGTGTGCATTTTTTTTGGAGGGGAGAGATGTGTGTTTGTGTTTACACACACACAGGTGCGGGGGAGTAATGTGTGTGTGTGTGTGTGTGTGTGTGTGTGTGTGTGTGTGTGTGTGTGTGTGTGTGTTTGGGACGTGGGGGTGGGAGGTCTGTGCATTTTTTTGGGAAGGGGGGGGATGTGTGTGTGTATGTGTGGTGGGGGGGGCATCCTGAGATGTGTGTGTGTGTGTGTGTGTGTGTGTGTGTGTGTGTGTGTGCGTGTGTGTGTGTGTGTGTGTGTTTTGCTTTGTTTTTTGAGGGGGGAGGGGGTAATTAGATGTGTGAAATTAATAAGCCGCCCGAGGAGACACCAGACATGGTCATGAAATCCAGCAACATTCCTAAGACTAATGAGCCATGCTTTTAAGGAATATCTCAGAGATTTTCTTGAGGTATACATGGACGATCTGTGCATTCATTTTGGCACAAGAAATCAACATGGTCATTTGAAGCTCATCTTTGAGAAATGTAGAGTCTATAGGATCTGCCTTGACCCCGAGAAATGTGTATTCATGGTACGGCAAGGCAAGATTCTAGGACATATAGTTTCAAGAAACGGCATATCAACTGACTCTAAGAAGATCAAGGTAATAGTTGAGTTGCCTAGGCCAAGCAATGCTAAGCAAGTTCAAGGTTTTATGGGACATTGTGGATATTATTGCCGATTTATCTACATGTATGTTGTAATAGCTCGACCTCTTTATGGCTTGATCACTATTTTCATATGGACTGATGAGTGCGAGGAATCCTTTAACAAGCTCAAAGCTTGTCTCACCTCTGCGCCAATCCTCAAATCTCCAGATTGGAATGTAATATTTCATGTCCATATTGATGCATCAAACTTTGTAGTAGGGGCAATACTAGCGCAACCAGGTGAGAAAAACATGGATTTTCCCATCTCTTATGCCAGTAGACAGTTAAACACTACAGAACAAAATTACACGACAAGTGAGGGGAGGGGCTAGGAATGATCTATGTGGTAAAAAAGTTTCGTCACTATTTCCTAGCCAACCAATTTGTATTCTTCACCAATCATCAAGCTCTTTTGTACTTAGTAAACAAACATAGCATAGGGCAAATAGTAAGATGGTTCATCATCCTACTAGAATTTGATTTTACGGTAGTGGTGGTGAAGAAGGGGACAACACATCAAAGGGCAGACTACTTGTCTCGCTTGATGAATGGAGAAGCACCTCATGGCATTGAAGATGATTTACCAGACGCTTACCTCTTCAACATTGAAATGATTCCCAGATGGAGCGAAAATTACGTGCCACTCATGACAATAGGGCAACTAAACATCCCTCTTCCAATCAAAGAGAAACAAGCACTCATCCGAAGCACAACACCTTTTGTTATGCTTGCTGGACAAATGTACCACATGGGAAGGGACAGGATTTTACGTCTATGCATAGAACATCTAGAGAAACAACAATATCTAGTTAGTGCCCACATAACCATAGGAGGGATCCACATGGCTGGAAACCAAACATTAAAAAGGGTACTCTGGGAAGGAGTTTGGTGGCCCACAATGAAATCAGAAGTACATCACTTTGTGCGGACATGTGCGGAATGCCAATCTAAACCACCTAAACCACACGCTACCCTCTTTCAAGTAACCATCGCCCCAAACTGGAGCAAGTACATTGTTGAATACCTAGAGCAACGCATTTTTGAATGGTGTGCAATTAATAGCCACTTTGTACGCAGTACGATAGGCCCATAAAGCTGTCATAAGCTTTAGATCCCAATCCGTGCGATGAGCTTCAACTGTCTTTGTCAAAACAGAGATTAATGTCTTGTTTGTACTCTCGGCTTGGCCATTCGCTTGCGGATAATAAGGAGTAGATTTATGATGGGATATCATGAAATTTGTTGTGAGCTCCTTAATCACTTCATTTATAAAATGCGTACCATTGTCGCTCACAAGTTCAAAAGGACAACCGAAGCGTGTGATTATATTTTCAAAGAGGAACTTGGCTGTTGTCCTCGCATCTGCCTTACGTGTCGCTTTCGCTTCAGCCCATTTGGTCATATAGTCAGTGGCCACAATAATATAGCGAGATTGTGTGTTTCGGGCCGCTGGGCTAATTGGACCTACAAAGTCTAAACCCCACTTTTCAAATGGTTGGTTTACTTTGATCGGATGTAGGGGCATCTGATCTTTCCTCTGGGGTTTCTTATATCGTTGGCATTCATCGCAACCCTTCACAAAGAGTGATGCGTCTTGGAACATGGTGGGCCACCAATACCCTGATTGTAAGATCTTTCGCGCAGTTAAGTCTCCTGAGAAGTGACCACCGGCTACGCCCATATGTGCCTCTTGCAAAATATATAGATACTCATCTTCTCGGGCACAACGCCTAAGAACGTCATCCTTTCCTCTTTTATAAAGAGTCCCAGCTATTAAGCAATAGGGTTCGCATTCTTTGATCAGCTTTCGAGCTAGATCTTTACGAAGCTCCTTGGGTGGGAAGCCATTAACCAGAAAGTTAACAATCTTCTCACTCCATTCAGGCATTGTCTCCACCATGAATAGGGAAGTGTCAGGTAAGTCATCATCAACTCTCGTAGGAGCTTCACCATTAGGTATGCGAGACAAATGATCAGCCATGACATGTTTTTTGCCAAGTCTCACAATAACAATGAAATCAAACTCAAGAAGAATCAATAGCCATCGTGTGATTCTTCCTGTGGAGCATGGTTTGTTTACCAGATACAACAATGCTTGATGATCCACATAGAAAACAAACTTGGTGGCAAGGAGGTAATAACGAAATTTCCTTACTGCATATATCATTGCCAACCCGTCTCGCTCCGTAGTGGTGTAGTTCATCTCAGCATCGTTCAACTGGCGACTGGCAAAGCTAATGGGGTAGTCGAGCTTGTGTTCTCCAGGTTGAGTCAACACACACCCAATAGCAAAGTTTGATGCATCAATATGCACATGGAAGAGTAAATCCCAGTTAGGCATTCTCAATATTGGAGCACTCGCCAAGGCCTTCTTTAATAGCTCATAGGCACGGTCACATTCTTCGGTCCAAATAAACTCGATGAGAAGCTTATACAATGGTCGAGCTATCTCGGCGAAGAATAGAATAAACCTTCGATAATAACCAACGTGGCCCATAAAGCGTTGGACTCCCTTATAGTTGGTGGGTGGGGGTAATTCCAGAATGACCTTGATTTTACTCTCATCAGTGGAAATCCCATTTTTGGACACTATATGTCCTAAGATAACTCCGTGTTTAACCCAGAATTGGCATTTGAAAGGATTCAAGGAGATTCGATATAATCTACACCTTTCAAATATTTTTCGTAAACACATCAAGTGCTCGTCCCAAGAGGAATGAACACAAAGATCATCTAAGAAAGCTTCACAGAAGTCCCTTAGATATTCCTTAAAGGCCGTGTTTATCAATCGTTGGAATGTTGCAGGTGCATTGGTCAAGCCAAAAGCCATGACGCGAAAGGCAAACACTCCAAACTCCGTGATAAATGCTGTTTTAGCTTGGTCCTTGACTGCAATTGTGATCTGATTGTAACCCGAGTACCCATCTAAAAAGCTATATGCCTCCTTGCCTGCCGCTCTTTCAAGCACATGTTCAGAATATGGCAGGGGGTAATGATCCCTTCTGGTGGCTGCATTAACCTTTTTGAGATCAACGCACACTCTGAGTTTCCCATTCTTCTTTGGCACGATGACTACCCATTCTGAGTGCTCAATTGGGTATATGAATCCACATTTTACCAGCTTCTCAATTTCCTCTTGTACAATCTTTGCGTACTTAGGATTCATTGGGTAGGGACGTTGCTGGACTGGTTTAGCAGTGCTAATCATTGGAATCGTGTGTTGCACCACCGAGGGTGGAACACCCTTCATATCATGATATGTCCAAGCAAATATGTCCTTGAATTCTTTGAGAAGCTTCGTAAGTGCAGCTTCTTCCGCCTTGGTGAGGTCTTGAGCAATAAAAACTGGTTTAGACTCGTCACCCGGATCTGCTAAGTCTATCTCCTTGATTACCGCAGGGCCATCGTAGACACCGCTACTCCCATTGGTAGGCGTTCGTTGGGCTTTTGTGTAGACTACTTTACGTTCCCCTGTGGTGAATGATTTGAAATGCTCGGGTGCAGGGTGTAAGTCTACTGGTTCTTGTTGTGCCAGGCTTTTTTCTTTCAATTCCGCTTCCTTTTGTTGTTGAGCCAACTCTTGGTTTTGCCGCCTTCTTGCAGTACGACTTAGTTTTGGCTTCTCTTCGATTTCTAATTGGGCGACGTCATGAGGTTGCGGAATACACCACATGACACTTTGGAGGTATTGTCCCCAATTATCCGCTATCTTCCGATGAGCGTCAATGGCTCCTACATAACTAAGCCATTCTGCCGTGGATCTCTCCTTATTTATTGCAGTTCGCACATTAGCTCGATAGCGTTGGCGCTTATGTCTCGTTTTCTTCTTACCAAGTTTTTGATTTTTGTTTCTATCAGATTCGGACTCACTTGGTCAATCTTCACTTTCGGATGAACTGCAGGAGGCCACTGTCCTAGGCCTTGAGCACCTTGCTTCCACATTTGGGTGAATATTTGATTCATTTTCCCCATCAGGCTCAGGGTCAGTTTCTTCTTGAGATTCATACTCAGAGTTGCATTGGTCAGAGTCTTCGCTACTTTCAGTGTCGGTGGAGTTTGCCACGTTCTCGCCATCAGGAGTCAAGTGCATAACACCTATCATGTTTATTGGCACTAACGGTGGCATATCTTACCCGTCAGGTGTTACCCAACTTGTGCCTCTATTTCCCCATGTATCTATGGTTGCCGCTAGGTGTACCCAATCCACGTTATCCGACTCAGTCATACCCGGTAGAACATCCATATAAGGAGAATCTTTCCCATCATCAGTCTCTTTTTTGCATGTATAGCAATACCTTAATGGGGCGGAATGAACAGTGGTATCCGATCGATTATCGATGATAACCTTGCTTCCTAAAGGATGTGCACGACCATTCTCAAGATCAACTCGAATGACAGAGTCCTGGAATTGTAGGTAGACATGGTTTTTCGACCAGTCATGCACCATTTGTGCTTCCCTCATGAAAGGACGTCCTAAGATCATTTGATATGACATAGGATGCTTGGAGAAATCCATTACAATGAATGTATGTTTTACCTTGTATCCCAAGACCTTGATCTTAAGGTCCCTTAACATTCCAATAGGTTTAGCAATACACAGTGCGCTCGATCGCTCTCTCACTCTCTCTCTCTCTCTCTCTCTCTCTCACACGCAGGAGAAGGAAACCAAGGAGATAAGGCAAGAGCACTCTTGTATTCACAACACATGAGAATGAGGATTTTAGGGTTACATTTGACTCTTATAGCTGACTTGGCCGTTCACACTTGGGCGCCCATACATGGTCGGCCGATCCTAACCCTTGGGCGCCCATACATGGCCGGCCGATCCTAACCCTTATCCTACTAATATTCAAGGTGCGCCTCTCATCGACGATCACCCAATCCCTTCATCCTTAACATATGGTGCCGACAAGCCCGGCCCATGACTCAGAATATTTAAATTAATGACGTAAAACATAGTACGTCTCAATGTCCGCCATGGGTTAACAGTGGGTTAGGACACCAATGCGAAGGGCAAAAGAGCCACTAGAGGAGGGAAATAGACGGATGAAGCCTATCGCACAAAAGAATGCATGTGAAGAACTCAAATCAAAATTACCCTACAGTCACCAACAAAATGAAAGACAAACTAACTGACCCAAACCTGGCAAAACAAAACCTTTCCCTAAACAACTCCGAGGTCACGAAACCTTGCTTTTCTTCTCAGAAGAAACCTTGCTATGATTTCTCAAAAGAAACAAGAAGGGGGGGGGGGGACACCACCACATGCATGCTCTTGAATCATTCCGCCTCATGAAAAAAAAAAACTTCAATAAGACTACTGTCGAGGCAACGGAAACAAACACATGAATTTAGTCAAATAATAAAACACCTTGCAAACATGAAATTTGGATGGTGCTTCACTTGTGTAGGATTTGGAGAGGTAGTGATGGAGATGAGTAGAGAGAGAGCTACTTAGGTGGGTAGATCTAGAATAGATATATATATAATGTTGATATTTAGGCTTAGAGAGAATCCTCCTTTCAAGATCTATAATATTTAGCTGCTTAGGTGGGTAGATTTAGCATAGATATATATATAATGTTGATATTTAGGCTTAGAGAGAATCCTCCTTTCAAGATCTATAATAGAGGCTGAGATAGATAAGAGAAGCTCCTCTCCCAAACCCTAGGTCTAGACAAGGAGAGTGAGGGCTAAAGCCAAATAGGGAAGGACCCAATGCCATAGCTCTTTGATAGAAAATGCTAAACTTGATGAGCACCCCCCCAAGGCCTAGGCGCTTGGGGTATTTATACTTGAGAAGAGTGTGCCTAGTTACTCTCGAGATAAAATGGGAAAAGTGATGGTGATGGGTGATTCTCTCCAAAATAGCCATCATGAGGGGGTTTGGGCTTATGACAGGGTGGTCCCTTTCCTCATGATAGCTATTTTATAAGCACATGAAGTGAAAAAAAGATATAACTAATGAAGAGAGTTAATGTGTTACAAGGGTGTGTTTACAAGGCTGTAATGTTCCCAAAGTGATCATTTTTGAAGTCTTATCAAGTGAAAATAAACTCATTAAATTAAGTTTTATTCTAAGAAGAAAAAGGATTTTTTTTGAATTAAAGAAAATAAAAAGAAAATTAACCTAGCCAGATGCCTTGGCGGTATGGCCTGGCAGGTAGGGGAAGGATAACAGTAAATGGTGGTTTCATGTGCTTGTGTTTTTGCACATCTCAATTAATTTAATTCAAGCTCAAAAGTTGAAAGAAATAGTGGAAAAGAAAGGCAATTTGGCAACTCTAGTGTGGACCAATCAAATGAGTGACAACTCATCTCTAGAATTAGAAACCATGTGCACTCCCTCCTCCTTCTCAAAAATGCGCATTTTTGAAGATGGGGCTGATTTGAGCTTCATCATCATTACTTCATCATTTTTCCTCTATAAATTGAGATAGGTGCATATGGGATCACCCTCACCTTGCACATTTCTTTAGCATATCTAGAAAATACTTGTGCAATTACATAGTCACATTAGCATTTGCCAAGCAGCACTTGATGCATACAATAGTCGAATCACGCCTTTGACAGAGATCTCGAAAAAGTTACAGGAATACCCTAACCCACGAGAGGAGAAAATAAGGCTGGCCGTGCATCAACAGATGATCCATGATGCACAAACCATGCTACAAGGACCACCACCAGCAATAAAACGAGGAAAAGCGTCAATAAGGCCTGATTTGGAAGCCATACACGAAGTCGCTTCAAGTAAAGAGCGAGAAGGGACTCAAAGAAGATTGATGGGAGCAGTCAAAAGAGAAAGATGTGCGGGAATCCATGAAGCTTCTAATTTTTATGAGATTTTTTTTCGAAGCCTATCGCTCACCCATAAGGGTCCTTTTGTAACATTTTGGGTTTTATTAAATGGAAAGAGACCATGGGCTCTCAATTTGTACAAGTTTTGAACCCACAACCCTTGAACCTTAGTATTTAAGTGAAAAAACCAATTAAGAGAACCTTTTTTTAAGTGAGAAGAGAAGCAACACGTATGAAGCTTCATAGCCATTTGTGAAGGATTTTTTTGAGCTCAAGGAGCACCCACATTGCTTGTATTTGCCTCATTAATGAAGTGTAAGCAATCTTTGATCACTTCTGTTGCCTTTAATATTCAATTTGTTGTGATTAAAGCTCTCTTGTTCACTCATTAGTAAGATTCTTTTAGTAATTTAAGGTCATAATCGCATTCCTTTTGTGTGCAAAAGTACTTAGGATGCATTCCCTCATATAGTTAGTGTGATTGCATGTCCAAACATATTGATTTTCTGCCCTGGTATGTAAGAGATCGCAATTTTTGACCATGTTAAAACCAAGGATTTGAGTATTTGGTTATGCTCCTTTATGTTATATGGGTATGCTTAATGAGTTTTGTAACCTTTGGTGATCGTTTGCTCATAAAAAATGTGTGTGTATGCAAGTAGGAAAGTGTGATGTGTGTGTGTGTAAATTGGCTTAATTATTTGGTCATTTGGTTAAGTGATGCTTTCAATGTGTTGATTATAGACCCTGTAGTGTCTGACAACCCTATGACGCCTCCATGCACTAATCAAGTCGCTTCCCTAGGTATTGATAAGTTGTTAGTGTCTAGAAATGCTGTGTTATTATGTCTAGTTGTAGTGTACAACTAACAGTCTTCCAAGAAGCATGTTATATGAGGTTCCAACATCCAAGACCAAAAAACTAGTCTTTACTTTGGCTCCTCCTACTTTGAGTGGAATACCTTCAATTAACCTAAGCAGTTGGACCACTCTCTAGTTAGCCATCCTTAATCTAAAGGGTGCCTGTTTCATATAATGAATACCCAGCTGCTTCCAAGTTACTTCACTCATGATATTTACTCCAACTCCTCGATCAATCACTAATCTTGATAAGGATTTCCAATGCTTTCTGATTTTGAATTCAACATCTATCAGTGGTACCCTATCATCTCTGTAGTATCAGTGTCAACTGTCATAACTTCTTCATCGTGTTGCTTCTTTGTGTGCTTTTTCAGAAAAGGATCACAAGATGGTAAGGCTTGTCTTAGCTGACCCAATTAAATTGTTAGCTTCTCAATTCATTTACAAACTTGAACATAAATCTCCTTAGTGTCAACTCTAAAATCAGTGTTACTGCTATCACTTTCTGAGCTGACTTCAATGTTCCATGCTTGATGATGCTTCTTCTTGGGTAGTATTGTTGATTATTTTTCTTCAAACATGTCTTGAGCTTCTACTATCGCAAGTTCAGGTTCTGCTTTCTTACGTGCAATGGTACCAATATTTGAATGATCTGTTATTTTTGTTTTAGGTCATCAAACCATTGATCTAGTGTTTCTCTAAATGCCCTTCATATTTGGAACTACTCCAATACCATGGCTTGTACTAACCTGGGTGGATTTATGCTGACTTTCTTCAGCTATACTCCTTGTGGGTTGTACCTCACTAGGATTACTCCTGTCTTCTAGACTTACTCCTCTAAAAGTAATCCTCCACTGGCCACTTGTACTAGCTCTAATTGCTTTAGTGTTAGTTTTCTTTGAAAATTTGGTTTGTAACTCCTTCCTCTCTATTGCTTCTCCTTTGGAAGAAATTTTTGAATAAGTTGGGCTGATGATGTTTTTCCTATTTCAGGTTGAATGCTAGCTAGTCCTTCAGTGATTTTGGTAGCAAAACTAATGCGCACTGCTCTGCCCACTCAATCTTTTTCTTTTGCTTTTCTTTTGTCTTGTGGTTGCTTAGTTTGTTCTGGATTTACATCGACTAACATTGAAATGATCCCCAACCACTAGCATAGCCTCTGTCCCTTTCTCTACCAAAGCCTATGGTAGGTGCTCTGCCCCCAAGTACATTGGGTGCTGCATTCATTCCATTAGCTAAGGCCACTGTTGTTTCTTTAGTATGTCTGATATGATAATTCTCCCATAGATGTCTATATGTGGAACAATAATCACACTAAATACAATCTTTAGTGTAGTGGCATGAGAATTCTTCTTGCACCTAGTACATAGATGTCTATATGTGTTAGTCTGACATGATAATTCTCCCATAGATGTCTATATGTGGAACAATAATCACACTAAATAAAATCTTTAGTGTAGAGGCATGAGAATTCTTCTTGAACCTAGTACACTAGATTTTTGTCTTAGGTAGAACTTCTCAGGTTCGTGTTAAATTTTGCATTTGTTTAGCAAGTTCCTCCAACTGACTAGTAAGAATACTATTATATTTATGTTTAGATTTTTACTTTTTGTTTTCAATGAAGGCTCATCTTTTGAAGAGCTGATGTCTTCTGAACTAGAGTGTGATTCCTCACTAGTTGTAGAACTATATTTTTTCTTTTTTGAGTTCTACTCTAGCTTCAGTGCTCTATGTACCAATAAATCAAAGGTTTTTGTTGGGTTTACAATCTCCTACTCCCGAAGTTTCTTATTATTGAGAAACCAAGCTCTCAGATTTCTATCTCGTGGAGGTAGCTCCATCTATCTTGCTAAGTCCTTTATTTTGTGCACAAACTTTTTGATAGAATGTTTACCCTGCTTGATCTTACCTAATTTTCTAAGCAACTCTTCATTAATAAACTTTTCATCTCACTGAAATCACTGATAAAGGCTTTCCTCAAGAGCTTGTAGGTTGATAACTTGTCAAGAGGGTAATGATAATACCATGTCTTTACATTAGGTTTTAGTGTCTGTGGAAAGATCTCCACAAACTCCTCTTTATCAATTCCTTTGAGTCTGGCCCAATGTTTAGAAGACTAAACATGAACATCCACATCAATGCTTTTAGAACCTTTGAATGTTAGCATTTCCATCTTTAAAAACTAACTAGTAGCATTCAACTTGCTACCAGTATGCTGCTCTTGATTATGGCTATGCCTAGAATCTCTCTATTGTGTAGTGGTTCTTTCTTCATCTGATTCTTTTCCCACATGGTTGGCCCTAGTGTGGCCAACCACTGGATCTGGAGTTGCCACTAGTCTTGCCAATTTGCTATGACTTAGAAGCTTCATCTGTAGAAGAATATATATATATATATATATATATATAAAGAGAGAGAGAGAGAGGTAGTATTGGGAGTCATCTCATATTTAAAAACTTCTTATTTAATAAGAAAATCAAATAGACAGATAGAGAGAGAATACAAAGGAAGAAATAAAGATTCAAGAAAAGTAGTAATGGGAGGGTTCTGAAAGGTAGAAAGAGAGCTACACGAAGACTTTGAGATTCAAGAACTAATTCAAAAATGAGATTAGATAGATAGAGTGTGTGAGATGGAGAGAGAGAGAGAGAGAGAGAGAGAGAGAGAGAGAGAGAGAGAGAGAGAATACATGCATGATTCATAAGTCCTCTACTAAGTATCATGGAAGACAACCAGTTACAAACCCTAAATAGTTCTAAAGAGATAATGAAAAAAATATAGGAAAAGGCGTATGAACCCAAGAAGGACGGGAAAATACACACACAATTATTAGCACACTGGAAATAAGTATTTTTAAGAAACTTTATTTGTGACCAAGGCCAACAAAGATGCCACATGAGTTAGATAGAGTGACATAGGAGAAAATTAGATAGAGTGTCCATTATCATGTAATTTTGCTATATTTAATATTGTGTTGTTTATAAATATGAAGAGTCATGAAGCATGATGGTAGACCCTGGATAAATCCTAAAGAGTGTCCACTAGGTCAAAAGCTAGGGCTAATAACTTTGGCTTTTCACATTTGGGCGGACATTCTTTAGAAAATAGGATAATTATAGGAAATGGGATAAGATTTATACTGTTTGGGACTCTTATGATCCCAAATTTTTCCTTGACATTACATTGCACTTTGGCATGGGCTTCATGCCGTTACCGTTAAATATTCTCCCACTTGTTGCGTTTATCGTTGTAAAATTCTCTCTCTTTAGCTCATTCATCCGATTGATGAGTTTGAGTGCCCAGATCGAAGATAAAGATGTTATCTTCACAATGAATGAACCCACATGATGATCTGACTCTGTTTGTAATATTTTTGGAGAATAAGTGATAGTTACATGTTTTGGCAATTTTACCTATTTTGGCCTATAGAGATAGTACCTGTTCAGTCTGGCACTGAACAATCCCCCTTATCTAATCTCTGTCCTTTTGCCACTTGAAAGTGTTTGTCCATGGTGAGGAAAGCCATTGGTAGCTTGATGGCTTTGTAGTTCTGTGGTCACGATGTTGCTAACAGCATAAAGATTATAAAAGTGGCACCCAACAGTAATCATAAAAATCCATTCAAAAGTGGTTGCTTTAGTAGGTTAGTAAAGAAAGGTGATGCAAAACAGATGTTAGTTAGTCACCTATGGATACTTGCTTCTAGGAAAAGCAGATTATGCACCATTGTTTTGGTCACATAGAGGTTTTAAGTGTAGGCTATGCACCATTGGTGTGCCCCTGTGCCCCTATTGAATTTTAAGCCATAGTGTTAATGGAAGTGAAGTTAGTATGATGCGAGTTGAAAGGTTAATGGAAACCAGCTATTGAAAAGAGATTCATATACTACAACAACACCAAATTATACACCTGCTCTTCTTGAATACTCTGGTTTATGAGGTTCTTGGCCTTGGAGTGATGATGGCAAGGTTGCAATCCTGGGAAGTCTTCTTGGTTAAGGTGGGTGAAGCAGTGCTCTCCCCTATCTTGACTTTGTCATACCTTGTTTGATAGCTTCTCAAATTTTGAAAAAAGAATGAAAAAAATGAAAAAAAATTGATGAAGGGAAAAACCCATTGGGAGAAAAGTGCCTTCATCTTTTATTGTAGTTTTTGAAACCTGGAAAGTGGTAAAACAATTGAAGTGTGTCTAATGCATGTGTCCTAGTGTGGGACACCCTATTGATGCATACACACAATTTTTCATTTAAAAAGCATGTTGTGTGAGAGAAGAGTTGTGATGGGTGCCCTAAAGATAATATGGAGCAAGTCTGACACACTTAAGCATCAAAGGAGCTACCACGAGTCTAGAGAGGGTTTTCCTTGTTGAGGTTTCTTCACTCTATCCTCACTATGCACGTGCATGAGTGTGGACTCTTCTTCTCCACCAGCAGACTCTTTAGCTTAAACTTAGACTTTGACTCTTATACTCATAGTATTTTCAACTCTCCAGCTTGAGCTTATTGCATGTAAAAAGATAAAAACCAAAAGTGAAATTATTTACATGCAAGCTATGTATACAAAGTATATATAATCTTGAATCTTGAGTTAGGGGTTCATATCTTCTAATCCAAAATGACCCTAGTGACTTAAATAGTGACTTAAATACCACCCATTTCTTTGTCATAATAACTCTCTTGCTTTCTTTAATAAGTCACATTAGACTTTCATTACATCATCCAATTGTTTCCAAGATTCATGCTTAGGTTATGTGCCAAACTTGATTTGGCACACCTTGAAGTGTTTGGATGTATCGCTTATGTGCATGTGTTGGATGTATCGCTTATGTGCATGTGTTGGATGAGCTGCGAACTAAGCTTGATCCAAAAGCAGAAAAGTGTGTTTTCATTGGGTACTCACTTGAGCAAAAGGGGTACAAATGCTATAATCCTGTTACGCGTCAATTGCGAGTGAGCAGAGATGTGGTTTTTGATGAGATGGCGAGTTGGTATGCTGATGTAAAGCATGATATTGGGGCTGATGTAAAGGAGAATGTGGTGACAGAAAAAGCAGGTCCATCTTCGCAGGTTTTAAGTGGACCGCAAGGGTCATCTAACACAAATGCTGTTGAGAAGCCATGGAGTGGCAGGTTGCGTGAAAGAGAAAGCCCTGCTGGCTCATCTAATGTATCGAGAAAGGGTAAAGAAAAGGTAGATGATTTCCCACACTTGCCAAACTTGAGTGCAGGTTTTGATGATGCAGATGGACATTCAAGTGGTTCTGGAGCATAGTCTTGATGAGGAGTTTGGGATACCCTCTGTGAAGACACTAGCTGTTAAAAAGGCATTAGAAGGCATGCATTCAAAGTTAAGGTCTTCTAGAGTCAAGAATCCTATGCAATGGTTGATGTATGATGGATATGTAGCACATCACTATGCATATATGGCAAAGATTGTGTAGGATGTAGAACCCACTTGTTTTGATGATGCTGTTGGAAATGTGAAATGGGAGAAAGCCATGGATGAGGAGATGGCTGCACTTTATGCAAATGAAACATGGGATTTGGTCCCTTTTCCAGAAAGCAAGAATGTAATTGGCTGTAAATGGGTGTACAAGGTAAAGCATAACAGTGATGGCAGTGTGAGCAGGTACAAGGCTAGATTAGTAGCCAAAGGTTATGCACAGACCTATGGGATAGATTATGAGGAGACGTTCAGCCCCATAGCTAAGATGGCTACAGTTCGTGCTATTATTGCACTGGCTGCATCAAAGAATTGGATGTTGCATCAGATGGATGTGAAGAATGCGTTCTTGCATGGTGACTTGCAAGAAGAGGTGTATATGGAGCAGCCACACAGGGTTATGAGGATGCGAGGCATCCCCATTATGTATGCAAGCTTAAGAAAGCTTTGTATGGGCTAAAGCAGGCACAAAGAGCATGTCTTGCAAAAGGATTGTGTCATACTTGGTCTCCATAGGTTTTTATATGGCTTATGCAGATCACTCATTGTATGTGCGAAAGAATGAGCATCGCATTGTCATCATATGTATTTATGTGAATGATTTGATTGTTGGAGGTGATAATGAGGCTAAGATAGCTCATGTAAAGACTCTCTTGAAGCAGGAATTTGACATGAAAGATTTGGGGGAGCTGCGATACTTTTTTGGGCATTGAGATAGTACGCACAAAAGAAGGCATATGGCTGTCATCACAGAGACAATATGCATTGGATATGTTATCCAAATATGGTATGGCTGATTGTAAGCCTATTGCTATGCCCCTAGATCAGAATTTGAAGTTGAGGGCTGCTGATTAGGGTCAAGTGCTTGAGGATGTTACCATGTATCAGAAGATTGTGGTGGGTAGCTTGATCTACTTAACTATCTCAGAGCCGGCTTTGAGTTACACAGTTGGCTTGGAGAGTCAGTTTATGCAGCTTCCTAGGAAGCCACACTTGGATGCAGTGAGGCACACATTGCGCTATGTGACTGCTACCTTGGATTATGCACTCTTTTATGAGGCTAGCACAGAGTTGCAATTATATGGCTACACAGATGCAGATTGGGCTAGTAGCGTCAGTGATCGATGATCTACTAGCGATTATATGTTCTCACTTGGGAGTGCTGCTATCACATGGAGCAACAAGAAGCAACCCATGATTTCTTTATCGAGTATAGAGGCAGAGTACAGGGGTGCTACAATAGCAGCATGTGAGGTAGCATGGCTAGAGATGCTGCTACTGATTTGGGGATACAGGTACAGGTACCAGTTGTCATTTATTGTGACAACCTTAACAGCATACAGTTGGCACGGAACCCAGTGTTTCATGCAAGAACAAAGCACATTGAGGTGCATTACCACTTCATCAGGGAGAGGGTCTTGGATGGCGACATAGACCTCACATATGTGAGGAAAGACGAGCAGGTTGCAGACATCTTCACGAAGGCCCTTGGAGCAGAGAAGCTGCGGCAATTTTGAGCGATGCTTGGAGTACAGGAGACGGCATTGAGCTTGAGGGGGAGTGTTGAGATATCAAGCTCATCCCATGGCCCACCTGGCTGATTCCCCACCTACACCGACATTCATCACTGGAACGTGGTAGCGGATACAAGGATCTTCGCCTATGATACTATAGCTGGACTTCACCGATGGGTCTACCTACCAAGAGTGATGGCACACTTATCTTGCTAGCTCACTCACTAGTGGTTTCACATTGACCGTTGTACATACACTACTTATGTTGTAGTCTCTTTTATGTTAGGAGACCTCTTGTATCATTTTATGTTATGTGGTGAAGAAGAAGAAGAAGATTTCAGCCTCCTTCCTTGTGTGCTCTCTTCTAGGGTTTGTGTGTGTGTGCTTGCAAGAGCTCAAGCTCTCTTCCTCTTTCTCTTTTCAGAATAGCTAGCAAGGCATAGCACTCACATCAAAGACCAATGGGGTAATGAGTACCGTGAACGATGGAATGGAATGACATTAGAGACCTTGTGTGGCAAGGGAAACCACTATTTATAAAGGTGTCCTTAGGTGCTATAGCTAGGCCAGGGGAATTAGGATATCAAGAAGAAACCATTGCTCCACCACCAAGAGAGTTCATTAGAGATGGACCCACTATCTCTAAAAGAACCATAGTTAGGGGCCCAAATATAGAACCACAAACCTCTCCACCTACACAAACTTTTCCACAACTGGGACATCCTGGCTATGTAGGATAGAGAATATTGGGCCATGTGGCTATTACAAATCCATTTAGGTCACACTTTATTGCACCTCAAGAGACTCATGCCATGAGACCTAGATAAGCGAGTGGGGATACATGTCCTAGAAGAGTGAAACCTTTTGATGATGCCTATAGGCCTGTAGATCTAAGGGAAGAACCACCACGAGTGAGGGTTTGTATAGAAATGATGATGAGTATTCACGACGAGTCCGGCCTTCCACTCTTCAAAAGTTGGTCAAAAAGTATTATGGATCACGCAATCCATATGATCACATTACTGAATTTTGTCAATCTATTAGGACTGAGCAAGTGATAATAGATAAGAACACACAAATTGAGAGGGATCCAAGCTAACACTTGAAAGAAAGGCCCTATCATGCTTCCAAGCATTAGAGGCCTCTGAAAAGTCCTCTCTACATGTCCTAGAAGAGCTATTCATTGCTTCCTTCTCCCTAATGGGGCTGCAACATGATACTGTAGCAAGGATATACTCTTTTAAGCAAGGGACTCTGTGAATAGACTAAAGCAGTATATCAATCGATGTCTAAAAGATTGAAAGTGTAAGGGACTCTGTGAATAGACTAAAGTAGTATATCAATCAATGTCTAAAAGATGAGAAGCCTAGCCAAAGTTGACTAATTTCTCTCTTCTTGGAAGGGCTCAATAACTCAACACTGCACACAGATCTCTATGCAAAGAAGCACACCAACTTCAATTAGTGTTGCCTAGATGCCATGGACTTTACTGACAATTTCAAATTTCGAGATGGTACTAGTCAGAGTGCACCTACAAGAGATACACTTAACATTGTTGGCTCAAGCACAAATGTAAATCTTAACCATATCGCTGACTTGGTGCTACGAAGATTGGGTCAAACAACCTATCATCCAGCCATGAGGCCACAACAACCAGTCATGAGAAATGCACCACCAGTAGGACCTCACCTTTGTGGGACATGTGGAGGAGACCATAGAACTAAGCAATGTCCCCACTTCACTCCTCTAGTCATCACACCCACTTCACTCCTCTAGTCATCACACCCAACAAAGAAATGGTGCCAAGCTTGAAGTTGGAATTTTACTCACACCACACAAGAGTGTAATCGCATTGCTAGAATGAGGCAAGAAAGGGAGCAAAAGATGGCCCAATCTGCTCCTCTAATGTGACAATAGTATGGCAAGTCAGAATGCATGCTAGTGGCCCAAGAGCAAGCATGACCTGTGTATTAGGGGCACAACCTCCTGCACTTTGAATAGCTCTAGTGCAATTGGTTGACTATGAAACTCCAAATGCTTGTAAAGAGCTAGTGAACTCACAACCGTATTTTGTGGAAGAGGAATATGTAGCAAACTCCATCTATGAAAGTTGAATGGAGAATATAGCCTATCCGTGCCAAGCACTAGAGCCATATACTAGAGAACAAAATTCTTTGATGTTGCTAGGTGGATATCAAACTAGGAGTCAGGGGACTTTAGGACAATGGCAACAAAAGAAAATGGAAGCTAGGCCACTAAGACCTTGCTATGAGCGTGGAGAACCACATTGGGCATAGGATTGTCCACACCACTAAAGGCCAGAGCCAATGCCAATCCAACAGCATCACAACTTCCGCCCATCGAAAGGTATTGCCTGGGGTGCTCTGCTGAGCACTTTCCAAAGGACTGTCTATTGAAACCAAGTGAGGCAAGCACCTTTAAGACCAAGGTCTCATTGAACCTTGTGGAGGTCATTCCATCACCTCCTATATCAGAGACTGATGATGTTGTATCGCTTAGAGTAGTGACTAGAGCACAGACCCAAAATGTAGAGATACAAACGGACGAGACCCCTAGGATCAAGGCAACAAAGGAAAATTCAAATGAGAGCCTATTGGCAAAAAGGAAACAAAACTCCCAGAGAAAGAAAAGTAGTAAAGACTCTACACCAAACATGAGTATGCAAGCCACTATACCCAAGGTGGGGCATGAAGATCAACAGCCTCCACTAGATTCTAGTGCTCAGAAGGATGAGTTAGTTGTATCTGAGGGGAGTTCAAGAGGCTCTATTCTAGTTTATAAGATCAATGAGACCCTAGATGCAACCATTAAGGCACACAAAAGTCACATAACAGCTCTAAAAGCTCTCCCTAAGAAGCTTCAAGAGTATCCCAATCCTAGGGAAGAAAATCTTGTTGTACATCGACAATTAATCAGAGAAGCTCAATCGATGCTAGAGGGGTCCCCACCTGCCATTCCTAAAGGACCTATCTCATTAAGGCCTACATTAGAAACAATTTCTAAGGTTACATCTAGCATGGAGAAGGGGAGTGAGCATGTACCACCAGAGCAATGGATAAGCCTATGACCTACCAAACGCCACCAGAGGAAGTCTTAAGACCAAGTCATAGGTTCCATTGTGGGGAAGATGTTCCTGAGATTGATGAAAATTGGGCTAAGAAAATGTGGGAATTAGTTCACAATAAGGTACAAGAACTATTGTCCTCAATGGGTACACCTTCACTTTCTAAGGTTGACTTCGGTCACCCTTGGGAAAAAGGATTTGAGAACTTACCCTTCCATGAGGAAGTACAAACAAGAGCTTGTAGTAAGCAGACTCTTCATACATTGCCATCCTATTTGGGAGAGTACGAGGGCCATTTAGTGGTTCTAAAGATACCATCTACAAGAAGATAACTATCAAAAGAGAGGGACATGGGGAACTTACATGCTATATTATATGCACCTGTTACATGTACCCTACCCTTAATTGATCTCCTAAAGCTTAGGCCAGAATTGTGGAATGATTTGGTTGGGTGTTTAACTAAGCAAGGCTTATGGGAGAAGCACATAGTACTACAAAATGTACACACTCAAGATGTTGAATCTCAAGTAAAAAAACATATGATGCTAGTTCCAATCAATAAAGTGGGGCAATATTGTGAGGATGATCAAGGCAATGCCACACTTCCGATGGAGATAAATGAAGTAGTCTCGATAGCCATACTTGATAGTGGAGCTAGAGTGAGCATAGCCACAAAATTGATGTGAGAAAAATGGGGAAAACCTGCCATTTGGAGCACACCCAACACCCAAATGCATCTACAACTAGTTGATGGTAGTCTAGAGAGTCCCATTGGGCTACTAGAGAAGTCCTTAGTCAAGTCATATGGGATCGAGTACGAGAACACCTTTGTCATAGTTAACTTTGGCAAGGAGACCAATATATGAGGTGATCCTAAGAGGTATCATGTGCCAATTGCAAATGCTTCAAGATTGGGGTTATAATTACCTATATCTAAGGCATGACTTTGTAATTACACAAGTCAATCTCAATAATCATTCATATCAAGATGTTACAAAATCTCTAGTGGATGCGTTTGATTCCACTTCCTCTGAAGTAACAAGAGTCATCGTATCTAATGGGAGATAAGAGCTATGGATGTGTGGAGCTTCTCGCAAGGATTTAAACCCAAAAAGGCTTAAGGGAAATAGAAGTGTATAAGATGGGTCTTATGTTCCACAGACATTCCCTGAACATTTGATAGATCCCTTGGAGTGGACTCATGTGTTGGCAACATTATCCACCTGTGCTCTACCAAGATCAATTCAATTTTGTGACCCAAATGGTTATGATATCATTCCAATTAGAATGTTACAACCAATTATGGGACAAAAATTATTGGATGAACAATTCTATGAGACAATCCAAACCTCTACATTGCACATTAAGAAAGTCTCTGTGATGATAGAAGTGAAGATGCATCGGATATTTGACACAACTGCCAAGAGTAGCCATGGTTGGCATGTTCCAACTTCCAATTCCATTACTAGAAGCTCAAGGGTATGGAAGGGCATCCAAGAAAGTTTTATCTATAGTATGGTTACCTAAATAAGCATACAAGCCTCTCCCTCCATACAATCACTCTAATAGATCAAGGATGTCTCCCAAAACCCCATCAAAATGGAAGTCTCAACATGTCTATAAGTCCAAATGGGTTCCAAAGGATCTCCTTAAGGCACAAGGATATAACAAAAGTGTCACTACCATTTGGCTACCATGAAAACAACAATTGTCCCTTAAAACCTCTACTGAAACGCATACAACTTCTACAAGGAAGTCAAAAAGCTCATGCCAGCAATGGAAGCTAGTGCAACCACAACCAATCCTAGTGGCTATTGTCCATACAAGAAGCACCCACATTACGGGATGACAACTATTGGATGAATAATTATGTGAGACAGTCATAACCTCTGCATTGCACATTTAGAAAGTCTCTGTGATGCTACAAGGAAGTCAAAAGGTCATACTAGCAATGGAAGCTAGTGCAACCACAATCAACCCTAGTGGCTATTGTCCATACAAGCACCCACATTATAGGATGACAACTATTGGATGAATAATTCTATGAGATAGTCAAAACCTCTGCATTGCACACTTAGAAAGTCTCTGCGATGATAGAAGTGAAGATGCATCAAATAGTTGACACAACTTCCACGAGTAGCCATGGTTGGCATGTTCCAATGCCATTACTAGAAGCTCAAGGGCATCAAAGAAAGGTTTATGTGTATGGTTTACTAGAAGCTCAAGGGCATCAAAGAAAGGTTTATGTGTATGGTTAACTAAACAAGCATACAAGCCTCTCCCTCCATACAATCACTCTAAGAGATCAAGGATGTCTCCCAAAACCCCATCAAAATGGAAGTCTCAACATGTGCATAAGTCCAAATGGGTTCCAAATGATCTCCTTAAGGCACAAGGATATTGCAAAGGTGTCACTACCATTTGGCTACCACGAAAACAACAATTGTCCCTTAAAACCTCTACTAAACCACATACAACTTCTACAAGGAAGTCAGAAAGCTCATACGAGTAATGCGAGCCAGTGTAACCACAACCAACCCCAGTGGCTATTGTCCATACAAGCACCCACATTCCAATGGGCAATCATGTTGAACAATGGGCAAAGTATTCTCCAACTAGGCATGAAAAAGCCAAATGGGTACCCAAGCAGCACACCTCTTTATCAAATGATTTACAAACACTAGATGTTGCTTCAACATCCCATTCCTTTCATGATCTATCAAGTCCAATCCCAAGTGTATCACCACAATTCCTACCAATTGAAGTTTCAAGCCAACCTTTGGTTTCTCATTCCATTTCTCAAGTGACCAAAACCTTAAAGTACACCTCTCTTAGTTTGAAAAACATTCTTTGGCTTGTCCTTATTCATCAAAGTGTCACCAAAAGGCATCACCAAATAGAACAAAGCCTAGGAAGGGGGGAAGATGAAGTCCCACCTCCAGTACTACATGAGTGAATGTTGCACCTTTCTATAAGAGCGATAAGCTAAGGCATTTTTTTTTCCTTTGGGTTTTTTTCCTTGGCTCAATTTGGTGATAATTGGCACAACAAACATTTTTTTGTTTTTCTAGTTTTTCTCTTTCTTTCTTTGTTGGTTTCTTTTTAGAACTTTTTTCCTGCTACACATGGGAGAGAACCTTCATGAGCAAAATGACCATCCATCTTTGAGTACTTCACAAGCTATATATAACCTCTAGGAAGTGGGAGTGCAGTCAAGAGATTTAATGACAAATAGTTCTCAACGAAAGGGATCTTGCTATATTTTCAAGGGAAGCGAGCCTCATCGCTAAGTTTCCAAGAGCAGGTGTATTCCTTATCTTTTTTTATTCATAGTGGTTTTCAATTTTTATATTTTGATGTATGATCACACCACTATTGCTGGTTATAGTTTTACCTTGTGTGAAAAAAATGGGTTTAGTTCTAGTTTCATTGATTGAACTCTTTCTATATGTGAAGACCTTGTATGAAATGTGTTAAGGGAGTATGCAAGTGCTTAGGACTTGTGATTGCCAAGGAAGTTACTAGTTGCATTCCTTTTTCTAAAATCTAGGGAAGTTATAGGATTCATTTAGTTCCATTACATTCTCATGTTAGAAAAAAAGAAAAAAACAAAACAAAAAGAAGCATGTGGCATTTATTGCCATGTGCATTCTTGGTAGGTTCTATGGTGGTGACTAGATCCCATCGTGCCAACGCCCTAAATTTATTGGAGTGGACCCAATGCTTAAAAGTTTCCATGTGACTAAAAGGATTATATCATCATGACTTGTGTTGGTAGGACCTTTGGTTACATCAAGCCGATGCTCTCACTTTCATGGGGTATAAACAAGTATGCAAACAAAAGCATAAAAATAAAAATAAAATAAGACAAAGCCAACTAAAGAGAAGTATGGACAGGTGATTCCATAACACAATAACCTATTTTTAAAAGGATGAATGAACCTTCAGAGTGACCCAAACATTCATAGGAAACTAAGACTGCGGTTATAACCTAAGACATTCTAAGTACATAGAATTTGCATAGACGTGTTTTGAATTAGGTCTCTTTGAATCTAGCATTACATATCCATTTCTTTTCTCACATTTCTAAAACTACAACTAGCCTTGCACTTACATGATCACCTTTGCAATAATTTCCACATAGTCATATGCTTCCATTTGCTTAGCATTGTTCTTTACTTGTTTCCCTATTTGCAAATTTTACAACACCGCGCTTGAGGATGTGCACAGATTAGGAAGGGGGAGTGGTGAACCATCAACATTGGAGTAGTCACTTTGGAGTGATCTGTGGATTTAGAAGCATGTTTTCCATTATGGGCATTTAGGGTTTTTCACCAAGTTTTTGGATTTAGGCAACAAAGTGTGAGCATGCATCCTAAATTGCCTATAAATAGGTGTCTCTAGGGCTTAAAACTCACTTTTTGGTCATTTGATTGAGAGTCACATAGAGAGAGCTTGCTCATAATCTCCATAGATCTTTCTCAAGCTCTCCATCTCCATCTTCTCTCTTGCTATATTCTCGATGCAAAGGAGGTTAACTTGGCTAAAGAAGGAGAAGAGGCTTGACTGGCTTACATTAACATGGACTTAAAGCCTAAAGAGGAGAAGCATCCTCCTTCTTCATGGGATGGTATGCTGGAAAATAGCTAGATCTACCCCCCTTAAGTTCAAGGAGGAGATAGACTAACTAAAAGAAGCAGAGTTTATCTATGAGATAGAGCATGTGGATTGGGTATCCCCAATAGTGGTTGTTCCTAAAAAGAATGGAAAATTAAGAGTATGCATCAATCGCAAAAAGGTAAATGCAGCTACGATTAGGGACAACTATCCTCTTCCTATTAGAGATCATGTCATAGAGAGAGTGGCAGGAAAGGAAGCTTATAGCTTTCTAGATGGATTCTCTGGATACAATCAAGTGTCCATTAATCTTAAGGATTAACACAAAACTACTTTTGCCATGGAATGGGACATATTTATGTACAGAGTCATGCCCTTTGGCTTGACCAATGCTCCAGCAACATTCCAACGGCTCATGAGTCACACACTCAAGGAATATCTTTGAGATTTCTTGGAGGTATATATGGATGACTTGTGTATACACTCTGGTAGACATGATCAACATATTGAGCATCTCAAGCTAATCTTCAAGAAATGTAGAGTTTATAGAATATGCTTGAATCCTGAGAAATGTGTATTCATGGTACGTTAGGGTAAGATTCTAGGACACATTGTATAAAAAAATGGCATATCCATGGACTTTGAAAAGATAAAGGTGATCATTGAATTGCCAAGGCCAAGGAATGCAAAGTAGGTTCAAGGCTTTATGGGACATCGTGGGTATTATCAAAGATTTATCTACATGTATGCCATAATAGCCAGACCACTTTATGGCCTTATCACACTTTTCATTTGGATGGACGATTGTAAAGAATCATTTACAAAACTTAAAGAGTGTCTGGCCTCAATACCAATTCTCAAATCATCCGATTGGAACGTGATCTTTCATGTACATATAGAGGCATCAAATTTTATAATAGGGGCCATTCTAGCACAACCAGGTGAGAAAAATATGGATTTTCCCATCTCATATGCTAGTAGGCAGCTAAATAGTGCAGAAAGAAACTACACCACCATAGAGCGGGAAGGACTAGGCATGATTTATACTATCAAGAAATTCTGCCACTCAAATAAGTTTGTCTTTTTCATAGATCACCAGGCACTTTTGTACTTGGTAAACAAGCCATGTAGCACAAGATGGTTAGTAAGATGGTTTATTATATTACTTGAATTTGATTTCACAATTGTTGTGAAAAATGGGACAAAACACCAGAGGAGGGCAGACCATTTGTCTCACCTTTTGAGTGGAGAAGCGCCAATAGATGTGGAAGAAAATCTTACATATACATATCTATTCAACATTGAAATGATTCCAAAATGGAGTGAGGATCTAGTACCACTAATGACCATAGGGCAACTCGATATCCCTCTCCCACTCAAGGAGAAACAAGCTCTTGTTTAAGGGGTAGCACCCTTCACCATGCTTGCAAGATGGATGTACCATTTGGGTCTTGACGGAGTCTTATGTCTATGCATAGAACCCTTTGAGAAACTCCACTATCTGATGAGTGCTCATATAACTATTGGAGATATCCATATGGCTGGGAACTAGACCATGAAAAGAGTTCTTTAGGCAAAAGTATGGTGACCTACTTTTAAAGCTAAAGTTTATGCCTTTGTTTGTTTGGAATTGCTCTGAATTTAGAGCCGGACCACCTAAACCCCACACAACATTGTTTCAAGTCTCAATAGCACTACAATGGAGCAAGTACATAGTTGACTACTTAGAGCAACAACTGTTACTAGAAAAAGTGAGTTGAGCTCGTAGAAAGGCTATTGAACTTGAATCAAAAGATTATGAGCTGATTGCAAATCAACTCTACAAGAGAGGCAAAGATAAACAACTTAGGCTGTGTGTCACAGAAGCGGAGTACGTGAGAGTACTCAAACAAGCTCATGCTGGCTTATTAGGAGGACATTTTTTGCAGATGCAACTGTAAAGGCAATCATGACCGCAAGATTATGGTCACCAACATTGTTCCAAGATGCAACAAAGTTTGTTAAGAGGTGTGACGAATGCCAACGAGTAAAGGTACCGATTCGCAGGGATAATATGCAATTGAGACCAATGATGGGGGCTCGAGCTTTTGCCAAATGGGGCATAGACTTTGTCAGCCCTATAAATCCACTAGCATATTGAGTGCAGGCTCAATATATTATTTTAGCCATAGATTATCTAACGAAGTGGGTTGAAGCAAAATCCACTCCAAAGAATGATGCACAGACAACAACATTTTTTGTTTACGAATATATCTTTACCAGATATGGGCTACTGATTGAAATTGTAAGTGATAGGGGAACACACACCCTAAATGAAGTAATCCACTACCTACTTGATGAGTTCATGGTGGTACACAAGAAGTCAGCCCCTTATCATCCACAAGCTAACGGGCAAGCCGAGAGTACAAACGAGATTCTATGTACAGTGCTCACAAAGATTGTTGGCAACTCACGCATGGATTAGGAAATGAAGCTTAACAGAGCCTTATAGGCATATAGGGTGGCCTACAAGATGGCATTGGGCACAATGCCATTCAATATGGTCTTTGGTCTAGACGCCATCCTACCGATTTAATTTCTCATTCCAACACTACGTGTAGCAAAAAGCATAGAATAGATAGGCCATGAGTTTTCTCATAGGCTTACAGAGCTAGAACAAGTGGATGAGTTTAGAATACAAGTAGTTGCTGGGATGTATACAT
Organism: Cibotium barometz; assembly: GCF_041138505.1. NCBI lineage: Eukaryota > Viridiplantae > Streptophyta > Polypodiopsida > Cyatheales > Cibotiaceae > Cibotium > Cibotium barometz. The sequence goes on from NC_141068.1 coordinate 57,059,065, forward strand.
AAAAACGATGCTTGAAGAAGTTTCATGATGCCCATGTCATCAACAAAGAGTTCAAAAAAGGAGACCTTGTTCTAGCATACACACTGAAACAACACACATCCAAGCTCAAGAAGAGTGGCATGGGTCCTTATGTATTTCATGACCTATCACCTAGTGGAGCTGTTCATTTAGCTACACTCGATGGTGAACCCATGGCCAACTAGATCAGTGGATGTGTTGGGGTGGTAAAGCCCAATGTGCTAGCCCTAAGTAAGTGGGTGGTCGGACACTAACACTGAACATTCATACTATACAAACAATAAGGACTCAAACCCTAGCTCACTATTGTGAGTGATTCCACTACATCTGTGTCTCATCTTCTTCCCCACTTCACCTCCACCACACCGCACGCTTACAAGCTCCTGCATCGCACCTTCAACTGGTATCAGAGCAGGTGGGAGGCTCGACACAGTGCCACAGGGCTGCACATGTCATTTCCTCAGATCGCCCTCAGATTTGGTGAGCGTGAAGTGTAGCGCAAGGTTTGCAAAAAGGAATGTTGGACTCATCCGCTGTTATTTTTGGCATCTGGACTCATTTCGAGCCACCTTTTGCCTCTGCAAGTGTTTCACAGGTGGATTTCATCTATTCCCACCTTCTTACTATAGATTCTGTGATTTCTGCATATTTGGATCATTTGACCACAAGCTATAGGTAAAGGTGCTTAAACATGTGTAAACAGGTTGAAGACTCTCTATTACAGGCTACAAGTTCAAGATTGCACATTCTGCACTTTTGCTGCAATTTCTCTGTCATATGCATTTTAATGTATAAGATCTTGTGGGTCTAATTCTTAGACAAACCGCCATTGCGATAACATCTACTATCATTGTGGTTGATGTATGATCTTATGAGGTTTATGTATTGACAAAAATTTTTGCATAGCCTTTGTGAGGGTCGTGGTGAGGTTTTGTGTGAAGCTGGTACCCAAAGTAGAAGCGGACCAGTTTGGTGGATTAGGTACTGGAGCGATCCCCCGACAACCCCATTATCTACATCGAGCCTAGGATGTATGTTTTATGAGGCTAGATTAGTGTTGGTATGCTCTTGCTAGTCAACCATTGAGGCATTGATACACTTTATGCATATGCCCACTTTTGCAATGTATCTGAGAAAAAGTGATGCGTAGTGGATTTTGACCAATGACAGTGACAATGCAATGACACACCATTTTTGTTCAGTTTTTGGTTTTGGAGAGTTTATCTGTCAAAACTCTATCCGATTTTCCCCAAGTTCTAGTTATCTATTTTTTGGAGCTTCTTTGCTGTTGAGTTCTTGTTGCGATGGCATCTTCATCCGAGAGCTCATTATTCAACATTGAGAAGTTGGATGGCACCAATTTCCCATTCTGGAAGGAGGAAATCTACAATGTGTTAGTGCAAAAGAAGCAGGCCAGGCCCATAAAGTTAAAGGGCGTCAAACCAGAAGGTATGTTAGATATTGATTGGCAAGAGCTAGATGAACTTGCCACGTCTACCATTACGCTGATCTTGTCAAAGAGTTTGTATTTCAACGTCAAGGAGATGAGGACCAATTTTGAGCTATGGCAGAAGTTATGCGATTTGTACGAGAAAAAGAGTGCAGCTTCTCAAGTGTATTGGCTGAAACAGTTCTTGGTTGATCTTAAGATAAAAGAAGGGACATCCATGTCCAATCATCTTAATGAGTTCAACACTATTTTTAGCCAGCTTAGTGCGCTTGAAATCAAGTTTGATGATTATGTGAAAGCAATATTCTTGCTGGTTACACTACAAGAGAGCTGGGATACCTTCCGTACAATTGTGAGTAATTCTATACCAGCTAGTGGTCTTACCTCTACCAATGTGGAAAGCTGCTTGCTTACTGAAGAGGTGAACAGAAAGAACCTTGATAATACGCGCAATAGTGGTAATGCTCTCACCGTGAGAGGAAGATCTAATGATAGGGGGAAATCAAGTGAAAGGGGAAAGTCCTGCAGTAAGTCACATGGTCAAAACAACAAAGATATTGAGTGCTATCATTGTCATAAGAAGGGGCATATGAAGAAGAACTGCCACATTTAGAGAAAGGAGAAAGGCAAAGAAAAGAAGCAGGAAGGAAGCAAGGACAAAGAGGGTTCAATTGTGAAGACTGAAGAGATCAATGTAGTCAGTGAGGATTCTGAAGATGGTGATATTCTTCTTGCCTCAAGCTTGGATGGTGCACATCTAGTCGCTACAAATGATCTTATTATGCATGACTGGATTTTGGATTCAGGGGCGTCATTTCATGTTACTCCTCATTGTTGGAATTAGGGTTGCAGGAAAACACACAAAGCTTGGAGAAGAAGAAGCAAGAATGCACACAACACAAAGTGTATTAGATTGTGTTAATGTACAAAGATGAGTTAGCCCTAGTATGATGGGCGTATATACAAGCCGGGGGAAAAAACCTCCTAAAGAGGGAAAAAGTGCCCCGGCGGTCCTAAGTGTGTTCACACACATCACTACTACCTATATATATGGCAACGGAGTGATGGTGTGAACGAGAGCTGGCACTCATGTATAGGGGAGTGCCATGCCCGAAGTAGATCAATCCACAAAGGGGAGCAAGCCCAAAGCTTTGCGGAAAGCTTCGAACTTCTCACGAGGAAGCGCCTTTGTGAAAAGATCGGCGAGGTTGTCCTGTGTTGGCACATAGGCCAAGCTGATCTCTCTTGCTGAGAGTCTCTCCCTGACATAGTGATAATGCACCTCAATGTGCTTTGTGCGAGCATGAAAAACTAGGTTTCTCGCAACTGCCAATGCGCTTTGACTGTCAGTGAAGATAGAGGTGGCAGACTCCTGTCCACCCAAGTCAGTGAAGATAGAGGTGGCAGACTCCTGTCCAACACCCAAGTCAGCCATAAGCCGTCTGAGCCACACACACTCAACCGTAGCTGTGAAAGCTGCCCTGTACTCAGCTTCACAACTAGAAGTGGCCACAGTAGGTTGCTTCTTGCTCAACTAAGATATGCATGAGCTACCGAGCATGAAACAAAAACCACTTGTAGACACTCTTGTGTCATAGCAACCAGCCCAATCTGAGTCCGAAAAAGCATGCAAATCTGGCAGCAACGATCCCCCCTTGGGATAAAACAACCCAAGATGTATGGTGCCACTCAAGTAGCGAAAGATACGTTTAACTGCCTTCCAATGCTGAGACCCTGGGCTATGCATAAACCTGCTCACCTGTGAGACTGCAAACTGAATGTCCGGCCTCGTAATGCATACATAAATGAGGCAACCAATAGCTGTCTGATAGAGTGTGACATCAAAGTGATCTCTAGCATCATGAAGACTCAACTTCAAACCTGTCTCCATTGGAGTAGCAATAGGCTTGCAGTCTTCAAGGCCAAATCTCCGCAACAATGTCTCAATATACTTTGTTTGACACAAAGCAATACCTCCATCACACTGCTTAAACTGTATCCCCAAATAATGATGCAAATGCCCCAAATCTGACATCTCAAAAGAGGCATTCAAAGCAGCCTTAAAATCAGTAATATGACTCTCATTTGGTCCTGTGAGCAGCATGTCATCGACATAGAGAGCAATGATTAGATGTACATTATCCACACGTTTAACATACAAAGTGCTTTCTGTTGGACTATTCTGAAACCCATGTGCAGTCAAATATGCATGTATCTTTTCATACTAAGCTCGTGGAGCTTGCTTTAAACCATATAAAGCCTTTTTCAACCTGCACACTTTGTTTTCCTGCCCTTTTTGAACAAAACCACGAGGCTGCGATACATACACCTCCTCATGCAAATCTCCATTCAAGAACGCAGCCTTTATGTCCAGCTGATGTACATGCCAACCATTATGAGCTGCCAATGCACAAATGCTACGAATGGTAGTCATACGACAAGTGGGAGCCAAGGTCTCATCAAAATCAATGCCCTTTTCTTGAGCATAACCCTTTGCAACAAGTCTAGCCTTATAGCGATCAACATTGCCATCTGGCTTTCGTTTCAACTTAAAAACCCACTTACGTCCAATGGCCTTTTTACCAATAGGCAAATCACACAAAGACCATGTATCATTCTTCATTATAGCATCATATTCACTTTGCATTGCAGCCAACCAATTTTCTGAATTTTGTGCCTCATCAAATGAAAGAGGTTCTTCCTCTTCACACATACTAGACACAGCCAAAGCATAACAATCTAATGTATAAGAGGCATGCTGAAAACCTAAACGAGTACGACTAGTCATAGGTGCCTCAATCTTACTATCACGCAAGGTTTGCACCAGCCATTTAGGCATACCTCTAGCCTGCTCATTTTCAGCCCTATCCTCATGAATTACATCCTGTAAATCTGCATCAGAAATAGGCTGATCTATGATGTCGTTTGAAATCTGCATAGGCTGAATATTTGCCTCATTAGGACTTACATTTGAATTCCCACCTGTAAAGAGAGGCAACAACGTATCAAATACATCCTGTGAGCTCACACCTGTCTCTTTGGTACATGATAACAAGGGCTGCATAGCATCTTCCACAAAAACAACATCTCGACTAATCAAGATACGCTTTGACTGCGGATCATACAATCTGTAACCCTTGCTTTCAGCACTATAACCAACAAAAATGCATTTGAGAGCCTTATCATCCAATTTTCTACGTTGTTGCACAGGCACTAAAGCATAGGCCAAGCAACCAAAGATGCGCAAATGACCAATAGAAGGTTTCCTGCCATGCCAAGCTTCATATGGAGTAATAGACTGCAAGGCCTTAGTGGGACACCTGTTGAGTACATATGCAGCACACATGACAGCCTCAAGCCAAAACGCATGTGGCAAAGCTTGGCTCTTGACCATACATCGTGCCATCTCCATAAGTGACCTGTTTTTTCTCTCAGCAACACCATTTTGCTGAGGGGTATACGGCACTGTACATTGGTGTTTTATCCCACGACTAGCCAGAAATGCATCAAACTCTTTAGACATGTACTCCTCCCCTCGATCAGTACGGAGGGTGCCCACAGTACAATTGGATACATTTTCAACCATAAGAAAAAACTGTTTGAAGCACAAAAACACTTCGAACTTTGCCTTCAGTGGAACTACCCATGCATGCCTTGAGTAATCATCAATGAAAGTCACGAAGTACAAGTGTTTACCAAATGACGGAGTTTGCATAGGCCCACATACATCACTATGTACAAGCTGCAATTTGCGAGTGGCCCGCACAGAACCATCCTTTGGAAACGCAGAACGCTGCATTTTGCCCAAAATACAGCCTTCACAAACATGTTTCAATGATGCCTCAAGAGGGGGCAATGAAGCAACCATATCAAATTTCTGCAAACGCAGCAAACTAGCAAAGTTCAGATGACCAAAACGAGCATGCCATAGTTTTGCATCTGAAACTGCCTTTTCATCAGAAACTGCATTTGCCGAATCTTCCACACACTTGTCATAAGAATTGAGCCTATACAGCCCACGAAACAAGGTGCCAGATATAATAATCGTATCATGAACAGTACATCTGTCATCCACAAATTTGACTACAAGTCCAAGTCTAGCAAGCGCAGAGACAGACAATAGATTCTTCTTTATCCCTGGCACATACAAAGCATCTGAAAGTGTGAAAGCGCTGCCATTTGCAGCAGTAAGCATAATTTTACCAATGCCCTTCATTGGGTAAGAAGCATTATTGGCACATGTGACAGTATTCCCATTAGGGACAGCCTCAAGAGAAGTGAACATATCACGATGCGAGGTAATGTGCTTTGTAGCACCACTGTCAAAATACCATACATGAGAGTCAACAGAAACTGCCAAACATGCATCATGTACAGATGGGTCATACTGGCAATACACGCTAAACGCCCATTCTGTATCCTGCACAACATTTGCAGAATCTGCATTTGTAGAAGCATCCGCTATTGTGGCTGCATTTGACTCTTTCTTCTTTGCCTCTTTAGCCTTTAGCTTAGGGCAATTCTTAATGACATGATCATTTGCCTTACAATAGTTGCACTTGGTATTTTTCTTGCCTTTATCAAGAGCCTTCTCAGACTTATTGTTGCTACCTGTGGAAGGAGAAGAAGTTGCAGACCTACTAATAGGAGAAGAAACAGTGGAAGGGACTGCCTTACCACTTCTTCTCTGCTGCTGCTGGGCAGTAATAAATGCTTGATCAACTGCACGTTGCCTGGCCCTGTTTTGCCTGGACTGCGCTTCTTGCAAGAGCTTGTTGACTAAAGTATCATACTTGACAGCATCAGGTCTGTCCTCATTAAGAAGTCTCCACGTGGAAGCAAAAGTCTGATATGTCTCAGGTAAAGCATCAAGAACAGTCTGCACAAGAGAATGATCAGGAATAATCTCACCTGCAGAAATCAACTGTTCTTTGAGATCTTTAATCTCAGCAAGAAAAACATTCATGTCATCATCTTCTTGCATAATCTTCAATTCTAGCTCTTTACGCAGGTAAGCGATTTTTGCCTCGTTATGACCTACATACAAACCAGCTAGAATATCCCAAGCCTGTTTTGCTGTTTTAGCTGAACGAATATGTGGGGTGATGTTACGTTTGACAGAAAGTGCAATCAAGGCATGAGCCTGCGCATCTTTACCATCCCAACGAGCTTGTTCAGCAGTGGGTAAAACAGCAGCAACAATAGAGCTGCTAGAACCTGCAACATCCTCAACAGATCCTACATCCACAGAACCTGGACGTACATCCGTACCCTGCACAATGTTCCACACTCCTTTTGCAACCAAAACATGTTGCATCATGTATGCCCAAAGTGGGTAGTTGCTATCTCCATCCAGTTTGTCTTCAGCAGACAACATGCGAAATACATCATTACTGTTATCAGCCATGGCCACTGACTGAAAACTGATGCAAAAGCTGCCTGTAATGAAGTAAAGATTGAACAGAAAACAACTCGTGCTATGTAGCACGGTCCACAATAGAATACATATGCTTGTTTTGCAGAAAACTACACTGTCAAAATTTCTGCAGAAAATGACGAAAACACCTGTGCAGAACTTGAAATGCAAAAACGGAGCCCGAAACGACCTCAGATGCAAATTCTGAGAACGCAAAGCCATACGGGCGTATTTGTAGAGTATAGGGACCTACAAGCGCTCGTGAAAGCTCACCTCAATCAAAGAACGTGAGTCGGAGGGTGCTGGCGACGTAGCCCTGGGAGCCGATGCCTGCTCTGATACCAATTGTTGGAATTAGGGTTGCAGGAAAGCACACAAAGCTTGGAGAAGAAGAAGCAAGAATGCACACAACACAAAGTGTATTAGATTGTGTCAATGTACAAAGATGAGTTAGCCCTAGTATGATGGGCGTATATACAAGCCGGGGGAAAAAACCTCCTAAAGAGGAAAAAAGTGCCCCGGCGGTCCTAAGTGTGTTCACACACATCACTGCCTATATATATGGCAACACTCATAAGGAGTGGTTTACCACTTATGATGCATCTCGTAAGGGCCAAGTTTGTCTTGGAAATGACTATGCATGTGAGATTGTTGGAGTTGGTGGTGTAGTTAAAGTTTTAGCATGGATCTACCTTTACACTAAAGAATGTGAGACATGTGTTAAAGCTCACCAAGAGCTTGATTAGTGCAGGCCAATTTGGATGATGGTGGTTTTAGCTGTGTATTTGGTGATAGCTCTTGGAAAATCACCAAAGGATCTCTTGTTGTAGCACGTGGCTCAAAATCTAGTACTTTGTATGTGCTGCATGTGTCCAACATAAAAAACAATGTAATCTGTGTAACCGAGCAGCCAAGTGTTTCCTTGTGGCATTGCCGGTTAGGTCATATGTCTCAAAGTGAAATGAAAATCCTCTCTTGTTTTGGTTATGTTCCTAGCTTCAATTTTTTTGATTTTTCTATTTGTGAGCATTGTTTGTATGGTAAACAAACACAGTCACCACACAAAAGAGGTAGCACTTGGAAAAATGAGCATTGTTTGTATGGTAAACAAACACAGTCACCACACAAAAGGGGTAGCACTCGAAAAAATGAGCCTTTAGCACTTGTGCATAGTGATGTGTGTGGCCCTATGCCCACACTTTCAATGGGTGGAGCATCTTATTTTGTCACATTCATAGATGATTTTTCATGTAAAGTATGGGCCTATCCTCTTAAAATAAAGGATGAAGTCCTTTCAGTTTTTCAACATTTTGTAACACTAGTGGAGACGCAGACTAGCAAGAAGGTCAAATGCTTGCATTTTGACAATGGTGGGGAGTATGTCTCTAAACCTTTTCAAGATTTTTGTGACTTGAAAGGCATAAAAAGAGAGTTGACTGCTCCATATAGCCCTCCACAGAATGGTGTTGCAGAGAGGATGAATCACACAATTCAAGAAAAGGTTCGTAGTGTGTTGTCCCATGCCGATTTACCTAATGGGTTTTGGGCTAAAGCATTAGAGACTGTTGTCCATCTCATTAATAGGTCTCCAAACAAGGTTTTGGACACGAAGGTTCTTGAAGAGATTTGGTCAAGAAAACCACCTTCCTACAAGCATCTTAGAGTCTTTGGCTGTGAAGCTTATTGCCATATTCCGAAAGAGTTTCGTGATAAATTGACTCCCAAGTCAAAGAAGTGCATATATTTTTGGCTATGGTGCATTTGGCAAGATGGGATACCATTTGTGGGATCTAAAGGCTAGAAAGATTGTTCACAGCAATCACGTTTACTTCAATGAAGAAAAGATGCATAAGAGACCTATTCCTATAGTAGAAATACAAAGAGTTGTATTTCAAGAGGATGGAGTTGTGCATAATAGAGACATTGAACATAACGTTGGACAACAAGAAAAACCACCTTCCTACAAGCATCTTAGAGTCTTTGGCTGTGAAGCTTATTGCCATATTCCGAAAGAGTTTCGTGATAAATTGACTCCCAAGTCGAAGAAGTGCATATTTTTTTGGCTATGGTGCATCTGGCGAGATGGGATACCATTTGTGGGATCTAAAGGCTAGAAAGATTGTTCACAGCAATGACGTTTACTTCAATCAAGAAAAGATGCATAAGAGACCTATCCCTATAGTAGAAATACGAAGAGTTGTATTTCAAGAGGATGGAGTTGTGCATAATAGAGACATTGAACATAACGTTGGACAACAAGGACAGAACGCTCCCATTGCTCAAGAAGATAGAGTTGAACCATAGGCTCCTAAGGATCAGTCCTATTTTGAGGAGGTCCACTAGAGCACATAGACCTCCTGAGAGATATGTTCCATCTCTAGATTATGTCATGTTGACAGATTGCGAGGAGCCCTATTGCTATGAAGAAGCTATGTTGAAAGATGACAAGCTGAAATGGGAGAGAGCTATGCAATCAGAAATGGACTTGCTGCATAAGAATTCCACTTGGGAATTGGTACATTTGCCTGATGGTAAAAGGGCTTTATCATGCAATGGGTTTATAAGCTAAAGGTCACAACAAATGATGGCAAACCAAAGTACAAGGCAAGACTTGTTGCAAAGGGGTTCAAGCAACAACAAGGTGTAGATTTTGAAGAGATATTCTCCCCTGTTGTGTTAAGATGACCACTTTGCATTGTGTTCTTGCATTGGCTGCTACCAGAGAGGACATGGAACTTGTCCAAATGGATGTTAAGACTGCGTTCTTACATGGGGATCTTCATGAGGACATATATATGCAGCAACCAGAAGGGTTTGTTGAGAAGGGCAAAGAGCACTTGGTTTGTAAGCTCAAGAAGAGTCTTTATGGCCTTAAACAAGCACCAAGGAAATAATATCGTGAGTTCCATTTTTTTATGCTCTCTCAAGGTTATAGAAGAAGTGACATCGATCATTGCCTTTATACTAAGCGAGCTAAGGATGGTAGCTTGCTGATTTTGATCCTTTATGTGGATGACATGTTACTTGCTAGAACAAACATCAATGAGTTAGCTACCTTGAAATCAAAGTTGAACAATAGCTTTGACATGAAAGATTTGGGTGATGCTAGTCATATTTTGGACATGCACATTGTGTGAGATAGAGATAAGAAGTTGCTTTACTTATCTCAAACTGAAAAAGTGCTCAAATGTTTCAATATGGAGAGGAGGAAGGCATTGAGTACTCCATTGCCTCCATATGTGAAAGTGTGCCTAAATGATTGTCCCAAATTTGATGCAAAAAAGGCTGAAATGACAAAGGTGCCATACTCTTCTATAGTTGGTAGCTTGATGTATGCGATGATATGTACACGATAGGATATTGCTTTTGCAATGGGAGTGGTCAATCGATACATGTCAAATCCTGGCAAGAAACATTGGGAGGCAGTGAAAGGAGTCATGAGGTATTTGAATGGTACAAAGGAGTTGTGCATTTGCTTTGGAAGAAAAGAAGCGTGTGTACTTGGGTACACAGATGCCGATTATGCAGGGGATATAGACAAAAGAAGGCCTACTTTAGGTTATGTCTTCATTTTTACTGGAGGTGCGGTTTCTTGGCAATCTTGTTTGCAGAATTGCACATCCATGTCAACCACTGAGTATATTGCAGCATCTGAGGCTTGCAAGGAAGCTATATTGCTTGCTCGACTAGTCAGAGACTTGGGGATTTTGGTTGAGGTGCCTACATTACACTGTGATAGTCAGAGTGCTATCATGTTGGCAAAGAATCCAGTGTTTCATGCGAAGACAAAGCATATAGATGTGAAGTACCACTTCATTAGGGTTGTGCTTGAGGACAAGCTTATGGAGCTTGTGAAAGTGCACACAGATGATAACCCTATAGATCTTCTTACCAAAGGTCTAGCTTCTGAGCAGTTCACTGCCGGGCACTCATGGGCATGTGTTAGATAGGTTTTTTCTAACATGATTGTACATACTTGTATATTTTACACCCCATACTTAAAGCCACATTGGCCTTTAAGTGGGAGGTTGTTGGGGTGGTAAAGCCGAATGTGCTAGCCCTAAGTAAGTGGGTGGCCAGACACTAACACCGACCATTCATACTATACAAACAATAAGGACTCAAATCCTAGCTCACTATTGTGAGTGAGTTCACTACATCTATGTCTCATCTTCTTCTCCACTTCACCTCCACCGCACCGCATGCTTGCATGCTCCCGCATTGCACCTTCAGGATGTTGTCTCAAGAAGTACCATGAACCTTTAACAACACAAAAATGCTTGAGCAATTGCATATTGCAAAAGCTCACAAGCAACATAAAGAAGAAGTAAAACAAGAGGCACAAGCAGAAGCCAAAGCACGAGCCATGGAAATGAAACACAGATGACAAGTTGTGATAGGAGATCTAGACTTCTCTAAACGACTTAGGATTACCCAGCTCATTGGCCCAGACGAGGAAGAATATGAAATAAGGCCACAAGTAATAGTCTATATAGGGGAAGAATGTAAAAAGACCCACGTCTTAGTGGATTCAGGAGCTGATCGCAACACCATCAGTTATGAGACATGGTCTTCCCTTACAAATCAAACAAATTTGGTCAGCACAAAAGTAAAAGTCTCCACATTTGCGGGTGATAAAAAGGGTGCACTAGGTTATTGTGAAGTTGATATGCTTTTTTATTAGACGAATGTGTAGCATAGATTTTACATTATGAAGCCAGAAAGGATGACAACACCACTAATCTTGGGCACCCCATGGCAACAAAAGTAAAATTTAGTTCCTAACTAGAAGAGAGAGGGCATTGGTTTTGAGTCAATGACAAAAAGAAATTTGAGCCCTTCATCCTTAAAGACTACTATTTCGACTGGACAGATGACCAGGATGATGTGTCGGACATGGAGCCACCAACTTCCAAGAAGACAACCACAGAAACCCTAGTCCCTATTCAAGTAGTTGTTTCAGCTAAGTCAACCATTCCAGCTATGACATCAAAGAAATATAACCACCCCGCAATGATTAGGCAACAAGGCCAACAAGAAATAAAGAAGCTAAAGGAGTCTCAGTAAGGACATACATATATATGGGTTCCTTAATGCCTAGCTATACCCACCACTACAATAAAGGAGTCATCCACGCATATGATAGGGGAAAAGAACTCCAAGGTAAACAATAAGAGGAGAAAGAACCTCAAATGCAACACTCGGGCTATACAATGCCATACAAGGAAATGGGTACGCAAGCATGTGCTTCATGCACAAGGCTATTACGAAGGAAGTACATCCAGATGGATCCCAAAAGACATAACCAGAAACAAGCCAACCCCTTTTTTAAATCCACCAATGGAACCCACAATGGTCAAGCCCACACACAAAGTTTGGCACCCAAAGGCCAATCAAATAGTACAACGAGCATGCAATAAAAAGCAACCACCAGCTCGACCAACACCCATCAAGCAAGGGAAAGATTCCACACAACGAGCAAAAGGCAAATGGGTACCAGAGGCCATGAAGCTAATCCATCGCAACTCTAGAATTGAAAGCATCGCCTCAACTTTAAGCATAAAGCCAATACAAGTCATTGTCCCTTTTTGAACTTTTCAAACAACCAAGACTCCATCGAACACAAAACAACCTAAAGTGAGCAATCTATCCATCAAAGATCAAGCTATCTTGCTCTGGATCCAACTCTTTGGTATTCTTCAAGAAATGCTCAGATATAAAGTCAAATGGCAAGATTTCACAAAGTCAACTTAAGAGCAAGGATATGAGCTGCCTTGACAACAAAAACCCTTGGATCATATTGCTCCAAGACCCTTCTCTTACACAACATATATCTTACCATATGCATTGACTGTGAACGTATACTAGAGCCACATTGTGTGGCCATGCATTAGACATTATTACCACCACCCATGTACACACATGCCTTGACCATAACAAAGTCAAGATGACTTAGAATAGGTGGGGGGAGGTATGCCAGTCATTACATCCGACACATGACTGCCATTACGAGAAGAAGGTATAAAAATGAAGGAAAAGGGAAACTTCTCCACAATTTTTTGCTAAAACAAGCTATAATATGCCACACATAGCGCTTCAAGAGGACACGAGACCACTGTACATGAACCCCTAGGTGTGAGTAAGTGCTTCATGCAAGAAAATTTTCCGTGAAATTTGAATTTCTAGTCCTATTGCATCCCTCTCTCTCTCTCTCTCTCTCTCTCTTACTTTTTCTCTCCCAGATTTCAAATCTACACTCTCTCTCTAAAATATCCTTTTTTGATTTTCTCTCATCTCCCTCCCTTCTCTCTATCATTTTTCCTCCTCTCTCTTACTTTTTCCCTCTTAATTTGCATATCTACATTCAAACGCTTGCTTTTTCCCTCATAGATTGCAGAGAATTGCATATCTCCACTCTTTGTCTACATTCTCTCTCTAAAACACCCTTTCACCTTTCTGCTACCTCCATATCCAACTATGGAGGTCTCCATCTATGCACACTCTCTCTATATCTTTCTTCCATCTTTATCCATTTCCCCCTCTTGTACATCCATATTCAACTTTCTTTCTATCTCAGCACATTGACTATCCACATTGATCCCTCTCTCTTCTCTGTATCTACCTTATGCCATGGCCCCTCTTTAAGGCATCACAAATACAGCAGGCAAGTTTTGCTTACACATTAATCTCAAACGAGAATACTCTACTTTATGTAGTGCTCGATTGACTCATATTGTCCCAAATGATTTGCATCAACTCCGAATGCAAGGTCACAAGGCTATTGATTTGTGGACAGATGGCTCTCTCTATCCAAGGGATCCTCTCTCAGGTGCTCCACCTTCTTTTCAAAACACTACCATGCTCTTTCAATTTATTGGTGATGGTTATAATGGCTTGCTTGGTTACTGCATGCGATTGCATTCCCTCTTCTTGGATGAGGTCCAAAAAAGTATTGCATTGGAATCTTCATTTCAAGATGTCCAATGCAAGTATAGAGAGGATGTCAACAAGCTGAATCAAAAGTGTAGAAAGAATGTGAAGAACCTGCATCAGAAGATGGCTAACCTAATGAAGCAGATAGAAGTGTAGCGTAGGACATCCAAAGAGTGGTTTAGTTCATTTGTTCGTGTAACTGATAACTATGTGCATCTTCAAAACTCCACATGCAATATGAGGCATCGTATTGATCACCTAACAAAGCAAGGAAGTGTAAATGACAATCGGTGGAGTTTCTTGCCATCAAGGGTGAAGCAAGAAAGAGGTGACTTCGAGCAACTAGGTATTTTCATACATTTCCATTATGCATCAGTGTTATAGGCAAGGGAGAAAGGAATTTTCTTGTTTTATTTTGCAGGTATTTAGCCAATGCAATGATGGGTTGTGGTGTTGGGGCAATGGTAAAGCATGTTGGTCTATTAAAGCATGTTGTCAAGGTGAAAGATATCTTGCAAATGATAAAAGACTCATCTAATGAGAAGACAACCAACTTATTACGAACTTATTATGATTACATTTCTTTAATGAGCTTAAGGATTTGGTTAGTCCTCGATAAATGATGGAGACACGTGATGCAACAGGTGTTAGTAGAAAAGGGTATGATGCAATTTATGGATTGATTACTATGGTGAACCGATCTAGAGGACTTATCCGGCCTTTGCTCCCAACCCCTTACAGTGTAACTATGACAAAGAAGTGTGCAAGCTTACATGTTGCAAGCATGTTAGGGGGTTTCAAGTGTGTCCAGGACACTTTGCCACTGTCAAAGATGAAGAGCTTTGAATACAATGGCTTCAACAATATTTATGTTGATGTTGAAATGCTCGAAAGGGCAATGATCAACTACTATGGACTGACACATCAGGAATGTGATGGAAAAGTTATCTTTGTTCTAAAGCTAGATGAATGCCAGATTGTGAAGGACCATCGACTTGAACTGGTGAGCTTAACACTAATGAATAGAGCTCTATGTGGGAGAGAGATAGATGAACATCAAGGTTTCCATGATGAAGAGGAAGGGAATTTTGAAGTTGAGGAAGGGCATGTTTCTGATAATATAGGTTTCAGAGTTGTTAACTCTATGCTCTACGAGCTCCAAAAGCGGAAATAAGCGACAACGAAGAAGCAAAGGGAAAGCTGGAGTCAAGCGGGAAATAATTATTTTGTACTTTAAATTTGTACATTAAATTATTTGAAATCTGGTCCCAATTTTTGCCGGATCCTTGTAATTTCATTATCTCCTGTCAAACCTTGTAATTTTTAATTTCCAAAGTAGGAGTTAGAAAATAGGAGTTTCGAGTGTCCTGGGAGGAGCGCCAAAACATGTCTAAGATGGCCTAGGGTCATAGTATGGGCGCCCGGACACCTATTGAGGGCATTTAAAAGCCCAAATTATAAGTTTGAAAGATCATAATTTGGAATTTGAGTCAAAAAACGTGAAGGCTTTTCTCTGTTATCTGCATCCCGCTTCTCTGTGTGTGTGTTGAGGGACGTGACAGAGGTGTTGCAGGCTTCCAAGAAGGCTTCTTCGACGCGCTTTGGCTCACTACGGTCTCCTACTACGTGTGTGGAGCACCCCATCTTACCCGGCGACAAGCGTAGGCGAAGAGGTGAGTGACACACCTTCTTCTTCTTCTTCCTCTCGTTCAAGAGCAATCCTCTTGTCGTGTGTGTGTGTATATGTTATGTACGCTCATCCATGGTCATAGCACAAGTCCCGGTGACAATCCTCTTGCTTTGTGTAGCCTTCCTGCATAAGGGGGTGAAGCAAAGAAGAGTGCTTGACAACGTAGAGAAAGATATCGTCTACGCATAGTGGCCGTATCCTTCTTGCTATGTGCATGCGTATCTATCCGTGAAGAAACCTCTTCATAGACGGATACGTATACGCATATGTGAAGCGAAAGGCATGTGTACATATGATGGATTGATGAAGAGTGAGTGAGTTGTTGATTGGTGGTGATGCAGGTGAAGGATGTGTATGCATGAGGATGATTTAGGTGCTGATTTTATGTGTGTGTGAGGCGTCTATAGCATTTCATGTATTTTGCAGGAAGAAAAGTCACTGTTTAACCTCTTTCCGACACTGTTTTCGTCGTCTTGTCATGCCCACATAGAAGACGTAGTGCATGAGGTGATTAGATAGCATTGTAGAATAGCTCTTGTAGATGGATGTAGAATATCCTCTTGTGCAAAACGGATGAGCGGATGCGGAGTTATGAGTGGATAAGTTAAGGTCTTTAAATCTGAAATTTCTTGCAATTTCGGATGCTACGGTCACGGAACGAGCCGTAGTTTAGAGAGTCCAAACGCTCGCCCGATTGTTGGTACAGCTTGATGACATTGTGTAGACCAACTTTGACCATTCATATGCTCCAATACGTCGCTATATGAGCTTCCTCATGTCCGTTTTGCTCGTAGATAGACCATAGGACTGATTTTTGTACATAAAAGTGAGCCGAGATTCGCTCTAGCGTGCAAATGCGCGTCACCGTTTGGGTAGTGACGATTGGGGTACATAACCCTAGTCCTAAGCTATGTGAGGTGACGATCGGGACTCAATTTGACGCCCGAAGCAAGCGGTAACGCTTTGTCTACGCATGTAGGCGCTTGTTTCTGACGTTTTTTCCAAAAAAGCGAACGAAAAACCGCTTTTGCGTGTTCAAATGAGATCCAAATGGGATGATACTTCATAAACATATCCAATAGGGTGATTAGAACTTGGTTGAATCACCTCATCTCATTCCGGTGTGATTTGGGTCCGATTGGAGTCCGGGACGGTCATTTTTGGCTCCCGGGATGCCTTTGTCGGCACCCGACTAGACCGCATGGGAATGGGTGATTCGGCGAGCCAATGCGGGCAAGGATTGGTAGGAGTGAAGTAGGGTATGAGGGGAACATGCCTACGAAACAGCTCGGCAATCCGACCCCGTATGGTCAAGTTACGCTCGCCCGAAACTAGGTGTCCGTCGCTTTACGCCTACGCGTGAACGACTGAAAATCGCATTTTTTGCGCGCATAGATTGAATTTTTTAATTTTCAGTGATGGAATAATAGTCTCCTTGTCGAGCCGGACGAGTTGATACCCAACTTGCCCAGGGCTGCCCACCCGTGTTTGGCCGCCCGTTTGGGCGCCCGCCGGCAGTGGCCGTCGGCGCCCGAAAAATTAAAAAATTCAGAGCCATCCGTGGTGGCTTTTTATTCATTTTCCTCTTTTTATTTTTATTTTTTGGCACCATTAAGTGCCGAAAAACCCACTCCGAGTAGCTGCCTGTACCGTCGAAAACGGTGCCGTACGCTGCGTCGCCCGCTTGCAGTGATTTTCCAGCCGCTGATGCTTGCCCCGTGCCTTCTTCTCATACGAGAACGCGTGTGTAAGCTTCTATAATTTTTTCCCGTCCGTTGGGCTAATTTTTGTATTTTTTATTAATATTTGCCATTAAATTTTTTTTTCGTACACGCACACACTCTTTTTCTCTCTCACCCTCACTCGCACACATATACGCGCATACGCACGCACCCCTGCCTACACACCCATACACCCTCTCCCCCTCTCACTCACTCTCATACGCGCACATACACGCACACACTCTCTCTTGCACTCACACCCCCCCTCTCTCTCTCTTACACACCCGCACCCACACGCACGCACTCCCACACACACCCGCACCCACACGCACACACCCTCGCTCTCTCACTCACTCACTCTCATACGTACACATACACACGCACTCTCTTCCTCTTACACGCAC
The DNA here is from genome assembly GCF_041138505.1 of Cibotium barometz. Taxonomy (NCBI): domain Eukaryota; kingdom Viridiplantae; phylum Streptophyta; class Polypodiopsida; order Cyatheales; family Cibotiaceae; genus Cibotium; species Cibotium barometz. Next base: position 57,076,697 of record NC_141068.1, read on the forward strand.
ACCCTCTCTTTCTCTCTCTCTCTCTCACTCACGCACACATACACGTGCACACGCACGAACCGCCACAACCCACCCTCTCTTATCATACAAACACCCCCATACGCACGCACCCTTACCCACACACACGCACACTCTTTCTTTCTCTCACTCTCTCTCATACGCACACGACCCCCGCGCACGCACACTCTATCTTTCTCACTCATACGTACACACGCACGCACTCTCACACACACCTGCTCTCACATACCCACACTCTCTCTCACACGCACACTCTTTCTCTCTCACGTACGCACCCACCCACCCTCTCACACACACCCCTTCTTACACACACACACTCACTCTCACTCACTCACTCACACTCCCACACACACACCCGCACCCACACGCACACTTTCCCCCCCCCCCCCCCCTCGCACCTCTTCCGCCCTTGGGCCTCACACGCACACCCCCCCCACACACACCCACCCTCACACACACACCCCCTTACACAAACACACACACACACACACACATGTATACATATAAAAAATAAATAATAATAATAATTAAAAAAAATTAAAAAAATAAATAAAACCTTAGCTTTAAGAAAACTTACACCCGCACCCGTGCTCCTTCACCCCCCACTCACCCGGCACCCGCACCCGCACCCGCGCCCCTTCACCCCCCACTCACCCGCACCACCCGCACCCCGCGCCACGCGCCCCCGCTGCCCCTCCCGCGCTGCCACTAACCCCCCCGAGAGAGAATGTTTGCATACCGTTGCGTGAGAGAGAGAGAGGGCGGTCACAGCTGAGACAAAGGGCGGCAGACATCGTGAGCAGGAGACAGAGGGCGCCATCGAAGTGGTTTTTTTTTTAATTCAAAAGAAACACAATGAAAATATTTTATATCAAAGCAATAAACTTTTTATTTAATTTAAAAAAAGAAGCATTCAACTTTACCTTCTTTTTTAAAAAGAAATCTCAACAACTAATGAATGGAGTTAATTATTTAAAAAATTTGGTCAGCTATCTAGCTTGAGCATCTTGGTAGCCTTTACAAGCTTCTTCTGTGAGAAGTCCGGCTCCCCACGAACTAGAAGGCGTTGGTGAACTGGTAGACATGAGTGGAAAAATCAATGACCGGCCTCTTCCACGCATGCCATTGCTTGCCTAATACCAGGTCAAATCTTGCTAGATGTGTAATTTCAAAATCCAATCTATCCTCATAGGATTGAATTTTGAAAGAAAGATAAACCACTCGTCAATCCCAAATCTTTGTTTCCTTGCCGTTGTTGTGTTTTTTTCTGAGATGGTGTTTTGCATTAGTTTCTTAGTTTGTAGAAGCTACCTCATGTGTATGTAGCTGTATATGGCAAGCATGCTAGATGGGATAAGCCCTACCCTTTCCTTTGGTCCAAGAGCCAAAGTGATGCATTGTACATTTGTATCTACCCCGGTTGTGGTACTTGAGCGTGGTTGCTGGTAATGTTTTTTGGATAAGAGCAAGGTGCTTGAAAGTGATGCACAGGTGGCAGAGCACTCCCCTCAGTGGTCCTCATTTGGCAGAGAACCCATGTGCATATAGCCTTCAAAGCCTGTATGAGCTTATATGGATAGTGAGAAGATTGAAACCAAGCTGATGGTTCATCAAAAACAACCTTGCAGTTATGTGAAGACTGGTGCCAAGCTCCTTAATGGAATGAAATCTTAAATCTCAGTGAACCGTGGATAACTTTCAAGTTGATCTTATGATGGCCCACTGGAATGCCATCATCAGCTACAATGAGTACCTACCTAACAAAGAAAAACCAGGGACAAGTGGAGAGTATGAATTTAAATACCCTTGTAATCATGTATGGTATACATGATAGGCATGGAGAGATATCCTTTCAAATGCAATGACAGGTGCTTTTATGCCTAGAGTGCGCAAGCATCGAAGACTAGTAAAGGCGGACCAAAAGTTTTTTGCAAATATGAGCATCAAAATATGGTGTGGGTGCAAGTCTAGGATGCTACACTAGCAAGGTTGATCTTCTTGGAACATGCAGGCCACATAAAAATGGAAGAACCATTTAATTAACCGGACATGCTATCTTTTGATTATTCTATAATCTATCATGACCTCTTTGGTGGCTTGTAAAAAAGCAAGTAGATGTCAATGAAGGGAAATGAACCTATGATTGGACAGTAAAGCTAGGCAAATGTGTTGGTCGCTTATGCTCTTCTGCCTAACACATGTGCCACATGTGAATGAGCCAGCTTAGGCTTTCAATTATTAAAGAGTACGTCGGCCAAGCCGTGGGAATGCATGCTAAAGAAGTAAAAATAATAAAGATTTTTTTAATATCAAAAACATGAGACACGCTTAATATTAAGTGTTCCTCATGAGACACGTTCCTCATGTCTTAAATAGCAAGGAAATGGGAAAGAGAAAGGGGCTACCCGAGCAGATGGGACACGCGGGGGAGTAGAGAGAATGAGAGTCTGGGAGTTGGGAGCTGGGAGAAGAGAGAAAAGGGAGATTGCTGTGTCACGTAAGTGAAGTGAGGGAGAATGGATGCTGTCTTGCTTGCACCAATTGAATGAGAGAGGAAAGCTGGGCAGGAGCAGATTGAGACACGCTGAATTGGGGGGGAAGAGAGTGAAGGGAAAAAAGCTGCGCAATTATGACTCTCCTACACACACACTTTTTCTAACAGACCATACACGCAGGTAGACTGTCAGAAGAACCACCAGTAGAGCAAGGGGAGCAGGCCCGTGGGCTACTATGTGTGTGTGTGTGAACAGTGTATGGAGTCTCTGTAGGGAGCCGTTATGAAGAGGTGTTATGGAGGTGTGCAGGAGCCGAGTGTACAGGTCATGAAGGGGTGTTTTTTTTTTCCTACACTGATTGAAAGAGAGAGAAACAAATTTGGTTCAGCTTGAGAGAGGGAATACATTGGTTTCTGAGCAAAGGGACATGCCTTAGCTGAAGGGTGAGTAGAGGGCTCAAGGCAGAGAGTTGTTCTTGTGTACCCAGCTGATTTCCAGTGTATGCTCAGCTTTGATGGCTAATGGAAAGAGAGAGAGAAAGGTTTTGCTGCCTAGCTTCGCGAAAGCCAGAGAGTGAGAGGAAGGAGATTTTCTCTCTTGACGTATATGAAAGAGAGAGGGTTTTTTTGCTACCATTCGTGCAACAGAGGGAGGAAAGGAACATTGTCTTGCCTGGCGCAGTTCTGCATGAGAAAGAGTTCTTTGCTTTTCCAGCCTCTGGTGTAATGAATTGAAAGAGAGGGAAAGTTTTTATAGCTGACCTTTGTGTGCTATGTTGAGAAAGTGAGAATGGCATTTGCCAGTTTGGCGTATATATGAGAGAGACAGAGAGAAAACGTCATTTCAAATACTATATACAGTTTTTTTTTTAAAAACTTGATAGAAAAGTTTTTTAGCATTAAAAAATGTGTTCATATGGAAGTTTTAGAAAGGAATTAGTTTTTCATAAGATTTGCTTCCACCGTGAGTAGTAGTTCGGGAGAGGAGTACGATCATTAATGAATTTTATGAGCTCTTGTGTATATTCTACTGTTGAATCGGGAAAAGAAATGATCTGGTGTAGCATTCATTAATAGCTTGAAAGTGTTATGACATGAATGGCACCATTCTTATCTGTAAAATTGCAAAGTCAGCTCATGTTAGCCGTCTAAGAGAGCAGACTGTGTGATTGGCCCTTTTGTTATGGAAACAAATCTTTGACGGGAGTTTTGTGAGTCTGTGTTTGGTGAGAGCATTTCTCCTTGAGAAAGGGTACTGTGGTGAGTTTCTCTCTTTGTAAAAGATCCTCGGACCACCAGATGAGCAGTGGTGTGTGAACAGTCTCCTGGTGCTGAAGTTTGAGGTTGGAGAGAAACCGAAGTTGGTGTTTATTTCGGTGTTACCTGGTGCGGGTTGTTTTGCTTGTGTTGGGTGGTGGTTGAACCTTAGAAGTTGTAGTTTTGTTCCAGCTAGTGAGCTGGTGGTCCCCCAGGCTTTCTGTGTGTTTTCCAAGTTTTTGGATTGATAGCTATAGAGACCATCATTTCTTTGTTTGAAACTCTCAACACCGTCAGCTAATTCCACATTATAAGTATTATCTGAAGGTTGAGTTGGAAGCTTTAGCTTTCTGACAAGCGTGGAACTAATGATATTATGAGAAGAGCCTGTATCAAAAAGAATCTTTACAAGCTTATCATTCACTGTGCCATTCATGACAATAAGATCAGTATCAATACACTGGTAACCCTTTTGTGCCTCAGGAGATAGATAAGCATCAGGAGCTGATGGCACTTTCTTGGTTACTGAAATTGCTAGGATCATGTTGGGACGATCACCTTGATCTTCTTCCTCTTCTTCTGGATCATTCAAAGGGTTGATTACCATGTTGGCAGCTATCTTTGATTTCTTAGGGCAATCTTTGTACTTGTGTTGCCCCACGCATCCATAGCATAATCCATCTTTCATGGCCTTATCCCTTTGCTGAGGAGTAAGCATGGATCGATTGAAGGCTCGTTCTGCCATAGCCGAGACCTTCCTTTTAACCCCTGCCGAAGTTTTGATCATATGAATTTCCCGTGTCTCTTTTGGTTTAGATACGTTAGCCAATTGATTGTTTGCATATGGAGTTGTAGTAGGACGTACCACTCAGCTCTAGGAAGATTTCTGGCCACCGTGACTAGGGTGTCTCTTGCCATCTTCTAAAACCAAAGCTAATTCAATGGCCTCATTCAAGGTAGTACATTTTTCTTTACGTCTCAAGGTTTCTTTCAACCCCAATGCAAACTTATGCACTTGTAAAAATTCAGGAATATGATCTGGGACTTTAAGTATGGTTTTCCTATACTTGTCCGCATACTCTTGGACTGAATAGTGCTTTTGAGTTAAGAAAAACCAGGTGTCAAGAGCTCGACTTGGAACAAAATTATTATAAAACATGATTTTAAAATCTTTCCATGTGGTCGGCTCTAATTTATCTTGCTCGATCTTACGCCACCACTGATGAGCGACGTCAAGCAAATTATATGTAGCTTGTTGAATTTTGGCTCCATCATCATCAATATGACACAGTCGAAAGCATTGCTCCCATTTAGAGAGCCACTGGTCTATAGCATCTGCAGTCCTCATAGTGGAAGTGCCATTATATTTTGGTGGTTTAAGATCTGTGAGCTGCCATTTGGTCCTAACAGTAGAAGGACCGGCTTCTTGCTCACATGAGATACCACCAGCATGACCAGCATCTAACATAGTTTCATCTTGAGTTATTTTTGCTTTCCCTTTATCCACAATTTTATTTCCAATCAAAGTTTGCATTTGAACCATGAGATTTTGGAGAGTAGACTCCAAAGTGTCCAAGCGGCTTGGGTTTAGTTTCCAATTCAAGTTGGACCTCTTGGTCCTGCATTTGGTCATTGGCATCCGTTTGTTTTGGTTTTGTATTTTTTTTTTGAAAGATAATCAAAAAGTAAGAACAAGGCACTCAAATATTCACATGCAATGATCGCACTTTAAAACCCTTGAGCAAATTTTGCCAGCATAACCACGTAAAGTACAAAATATGCCCACAAAACTATGTACTGGCAAGCCCAATTTCAGTCACAACTCAAAGTTTGTGATGATTTTGATGCAAAAAGCTTGATTTTGCTCTCAAAATGCAAAAAAGTCAAAAATTGCAGAGCTTAAAAGACCCACAAAATTGCATACAACTTGCTCATTGCATCCTTAAGCATGTGCATACATTGCTTATGCATCCTGTGCATCCACCAAAGCATCAATTTTAAGCATAAAAAGAGTCAGAAATGCATATCTGGCACCGTTTAGAGCATTCCAAAGAAAATTGCAGGTCTTGCTAGGTCCGTAATTAGCCTCAAATCAAGCTCCTCGATTGCCAAAGCATTCACTAGAAGCGTCAGATCTCAATTTGCCTACCCATAAGGCTTGATTTGCTTGACTTTCGTCTCTTTGAAACTTGATCAGGGCCGATTTTAGAGCGGCTTCAAATTTCTTTAAACATAAGAGACAGGATATAGAGGGGCCGTATCAAGGGCATAAGACTCCCTAGGTCTGAGAAACAACAGTGTCTCTCTCAATTCGCTGATGATACCAACGCCTTATTGGCCAGGGATGAACTTTCACTTAAGGAGTTTTGGTCAGTAATGGATTTGTTCTATCTAGCCTCTGGGTCCAAAATCAACCACAGCAAAACAGGAGTCTACACTTCCCCTTCCCTTCCTGACTGGGTGACTGAATCAGGTTGCAAGATCATCCAGGAAGGACAGATCTTCAGGCTTCTTGGCATCCCCATGGGCTTTGGAGTTTCCCTCAAAAAAAGATGGGAATGGGTATGCAACAAGTTTAGAACCAAGCTAAACAGATGGATAGGCTTTCAACACTCACTAGCAGGGAGAGTTTGGGTCATCAACCACTTTCTCAATGCCTACGTAATCTTCTTTTTTGGATGTTGGCGACCTACCGACAGCCACCTTCAGAGTATTTCCAAGGTCTGTAGGAATTTTCTATGGGCTGGTGACCCTTTTGTCCAAAAAGCTGCCAAAGTTTCATGGGAAATATGCACTCTCCCCAAAGACCAAGGAGGATTGGGCATCAAGGACCTGAAAACTATCGCTGACAAGATGGCTGTTAAGCTTCTTCTATCTGTGGTCACAAATCCCCAAGAAGAATGGGCCTCCTTGTTGCTCAGAAACCATCACAAGTTCAAACTTCACGAGTTCTCAGGTTGGGCTAACCTCCCCCTGTCAACTATTCTATTTGGAAAAGGCACTATTACCTCTCACGGCTCTGATCTTCTACGCTCCTTGGTTCAAGCCTGGAACAAACACCGAGCTGCCCTAACAATTAACCCTCTTTCCAAACACAGCTTTAGTCTTCCCCCTGGAGACTCCATCTGGTGGCCGGCACTGAATATTCCAGGAATATCTCCTAACTACAGAAGAAGAGCCTTAACCCTTCACAAAAAGGGACTCAGGACCTGGCATCAGCTTTGGGACCCTCACGAGCAAGACTGGCTCAGCAACTTGGATCTCTCTCTGAAGTTCAAAGCTCACCCGTGTGATCTCCCTATTATTAGATCTAGGATAAGAGAGTTCCCTCCGGACCTCATCTGGACTCTACAGAGATACACTGAGCTTGATATTCGCGCCTTCACCTAGAAAGGTGGGTACAAACTCAAGCATCCGACTTGGGACCCTCCTGACCTTTCCTCCCCCCTACATGTCACGCTGAACAGAAGGTGGAAGGTTAATTACTCTGCAAAGCAATGGAACTTCAAGTGTCAGTCCATCTGGGCTCCTTCCTTGGAACCCAAGAAGTCGGTTCTGATGTGGCTTATCCTTCATAAAGCCACCTGGACGGGCAAAAGGATGATTCAGGCCCAGCTAGGTGATGGCAGATGTTGCAGATGCAACGGAGAGATTGAAGACATATTCCATTTGTTTCTAGCATGCCAATAAAAATGTATTTGCACCTTTGATTAAAGTCTTAGGTTTCTCTCCCAGCTGGAAACAGGTTCTTCTACGTGATTTTGTAGGCTATCTTAGCCTTTTCTGGAATAAAGCCAGGGGGGAACTCCTCTCGATTATTTGGAGACAGAGGAACTTCATGCTGTTCCAGGGGCCTTCCCAGACGCCAAGTCTGAGAATATTCTTTTATGATGTCAACTTGTAGGCACTGAAGGTAGCAGCAGATGAGTTGGCTATCTACCGCACCAAGAAGGCTCTCCTCAGCGACGTTGACTACCACTACTCACGATTTGTGGCCAACCGTCCCCCCAACAAAGACCCTGAGGATCGACAACGCATGAGGGATGAGTGGGAGAAGGATCTGGAAATCAATATCAGCCACCTGGAGTCACAGATTGAGGAAGGCAACCAGTTTTTGGACGATCTCCAGTCGGAGATTGACAACCTCCCTGCTTCTAATGGCTACTGACTGGAAAGATCACCTGGCTTTAACAGTTATAGAAGACGAAGTAACCAGCTACAAGTCCAAGAAGGCTGTCCTGAAGGACACCGAGTTCTATCACACTCATTTGCTTGCAACAAAGCTCAATGAAGCGTTCAGAGATCACTACTTGACCAGAGATGAACGGGAAAAGAGCCTGGACATTGAGATCCACCACCTGGACCCAGATTATGGAAGGACGTTGCTTCTTGGAGAGTGTGCAGGCCGAGTTGGCTGCCCTCATGAACTCTCACATGCTATTCACCCTGTTTTGTGGAAGCCCCTTGTATTCCCAGCTCCTGGCCACTTTCTCTTGTCTGCCCCTTGACTGGTTGTATCCTGGTTGTATAGATTCACCCGTCTGGTACTATGGTTTCTCCCTGGATGCTCTCCATGCTCCAGCTGATGTAATTTTTGTTCTATTCTAATTCAATTCACCGCGCTTATGGAAAAAAGAAAAAGAAAAAGCTGGTCGACTTTATAAAAAGAGCAAGGAAGGACCTTCGAAAAAGGACATGTGCATTCACCTTCAGGCCAGCAGCAACTTCTGCTCTTTCTATCTCTCCTTCACCCTCCTGCACTGGCCGTACAGGGTACGGAAACTATATAGCTCTCTCGTCTCCCCCTTGCGTAGGCCGTACAACAGTGCTGCTGAATACTCTCTCTCTCCTCTTTCTTCACTGGCTGAGCAGAGTTAGAGCTGTATTGCAGCCGCCTTTAGAGCCTATCCGTACAGCTGTACAAAGACTATCAACAGTTCGCACAAGTAAAACCACTAGGGCCAGTTTGTGGGCTATTTTTGGGGCTGTTTCTGGAAATCTGGGACAGTTTTGAGAGCTCTTCTAAGGCTGATTTGAGGCTTTGTTTTTGGGGCCGTTTTGTCGCGGAGTTCGGGGCTGTTTTTGGTTCCGTACTCGGCTGTTTTATGGACTCTTTGTGAGCTGATTCATGGGACTGTTTTGAGACAGTCCCATGAATCAGCTCACAACTTGTCATGTGCACAGTGTGTATCTACCGTGTGTTACACGCACGCAAGACTAGTTTCGAGGCTTGGGGAAGCTTGGAACTAGGCAGGCTGATTGACGAGCTGAGTTAGGGAAATACTAACGGGCGGGCACCCAAGTATGGATGGGCGGGCGTCCAAGTGGACGCCCGATGACCGGCCAAGAGCCTATAAAAGGGTGGCCAAGGTTAGTTATTGGGATATAGAGAGTCTCGCGAGTTTGTGAGAGCTCTATGGTCTTGGAGCCTGGATCTAGTGCCACCTGCTTTACGCAGCCGAGGCCGGCAGTAGTCTCGAGGCCCGCGAGGGCAGCTTCGTGGCGGTATGGGACATTGCGAGGAGGAGATTGGTCGGTACGTCAACCTAGTTAGCTCAGCTCGTGGCTCCATGGGGACAGCCAAGACTGTGGGCTTGCCCACGGCTGTCATGGTTGGGAGGTGAGTCAGGCCTGCATCCCCTTGTTGTTTGTTTGTTCGTTTGTTTGCAGGTTTCGAGTTTCGAACCAAGATCGATCACGAGGGGATCCGTGGGGCTTTGACAGTGGTACCAGAGCGTACCTCGTGAACGAGCAAGTCGGTAGGTAGAGAAGAAGAGGTCGAAGAAAGGTGTGTGTTAAAAAACTTGCTGTTTTTTCTGTGCATTCTGCAGATTTCAGAATAGTATGTGTTTTTCTTCATCAAAGAAACCCATGTTGATGGGAGATGGTAGTTTAGTAGGGTCGTTGCTTTGCATGAAGAAGAGGCCTGAATCGGTTGTGCAGTCGCATGTACTGTAGAGAGAGAAAAAAGAAAAAAAAAGCACGTTTGCTTTTGATGAACGCGCAAGAGAGAGAGAGCGCAAGAGTACAAGGTTGACGTGTTGCTGGCGGGTGAGCTTACTGGTCGGAAAGGCCCTGCTGGCAGGCGCCTAGGCTTGCGTAGCCAGGCGGCCAAGGAGCCAGGCCCACGTAGGCGCCTAGGCTAGGCCAGGTGGGCTGGTGGCCAGGCCAGGCCGGCGCCCAAGCCAGGCAAGGCGGGCTGATGCCCAGGCCAGGCTAGCGCCCAGGTCACGCACAGCAGGCCGGCGTTTATACAAACCTGTCGTGAAGCACCCGGCGGCAGTCGATGATGGCAGCGCAGGTGGACGTTAGCAGCTGTCGGCGGCTAATCTAGGAGGAGAAAAAAAAAACGAGAGAAGCTAACGTTTTTTTAAGCCTTCGTTTTTTTTTTGAGTTTTAATTTTTTTAAAAAAGGTTTAAAAACTCCTCTAAGGTTTAAAAGTGTTTATTTTTTTTAAGAACTTAGAATATATATATATATATGTGTGTGTGTGTGTGTGTGTGTGTGAACCAGTTCTTATTTATGTCTGTGCGTATGTGCGAACCACCTCTAGAGATATATTGTGCATGAAATAAGTACTGATGTCATTAGGTGTGCCATGTGCCTATATATATATATATATATAGATAGATATATATATATATATAACTATATATATATATATATATCTATATAGTTATATATATATATATAGATATATATATAACTATATATATATATATATCTATATATATATATATATATATAGATATATATATCTATATATATAGTTATATAAATCAATATATATCTATATATATAGTTATATATATATATATATCTATATTCAAGGGAAAAAAAAACACAAAAGCAAAGAAAAGCCAAGCATAGCTTTTGGGGACTTTTAGTTTTTTTGGGAAATCTTTATAAACCCCCTCAAGGGGCTTCTTGCCACACATCTCTCAAGTTTTCAAGCTCTCAAGCTCTCAAGTTCACTCGCACTTTTGTTGTGCAAAGATCGAATTTTCTCTCCACTTACGCTCTTCACGATGTCGACCCAAGAATCGGAGTTGGAGTCCCTCGTGGAACGCGAAGGCTTGTCGGTCACGGAAGGTATCGATGCCGATCTTTTTGACGATTTTGTGTCAAAATCAGATTTCCAAGAGTTCAAAGTAGCTCTCGAAGCTTCTTCGACGGAACGTCAGGCACAAATCGCAGCCCAGATGCGAGCTTTGCAGAACTCCATTGCTCTATTGACCACTACCCTCTCTACTTTCTCGGGTATGGATACCTTGGCTTCAGCTTTAGGCTCCAATATTACTCCGGAACCGTTCGGGGGCGAGCAAAAGCAGTGCACCAAGGAGATCGTGGACACTTGGCTACATAAGTGGCAAGTTCACTTTCAGTTTCATCCATATGATGATGGAAAGAAGATACAGTTAGCAGCAAGTTTTCTGTCCGGCAAAGCTTTGCTTTGGTGGAAGGAACTCAACCCTAAGCCAACGACTTGGGCACAATTTGAAGACGTTTTCAAGAAAGAATTCCTCAAGAAAGAGGATGATTACGATGTTGTTGCCCGGTTTTCAGCTTTGACCATGACCTCGCAGCACCTCACTTATGAGGTCTACCTCTAGAAGTTTCGTGACTTGCAGATAAAAGCTACAAAGATGGATCCCACTACTCTTTTGGGGTTTTTCGTTAGCTGGTTTACCAGACTCGTACCGATTGCAGGTAAAAAATAACAAATGTAAAACATTGGACGAGGCCATTCATTCAGCTCGTATCTATGATGATACAATGGTCTCTTCCAAGTCAAAACCCGTTACCGAGTAGGGGAACAAGCATAAAAGAAAGTTGTCCGCACCTATGGCTAACATGACAGAAGGAAAGTCTTCGGACTAACCTTCGAAGAGTTCCAGTTCGACACCAGCGAAGAAGAAACGACTCCTTGGGGCTTTAAAGCTCAAGAAGGAAGGACGCTGTTTTATCTGCGAAGAAAAAGGACACATGCGTAACGAGTGCCCAAAGCAAAAGAGTACCAAGACAAACGCAGGACCCAAGCCAAAGGCAGCTAATCAGTTATCTTTGACAGGTACGTCAATTATTGTACTTTCTCGCCCTAGTTCTTGTTCTGATTGTCTGTTCAATTCTAAAGTATTTGGCTTGCATGATCTTCTCCGAGTTTATGGAGAAGTGAATGGCCATAAAATTCACATTCTTTTAGACCCTGGCAGTTCGCATAACTTTGTTAACTACAAACTTGTGCAGAAATTGAGTCTTGATACGACACTCAGCGACCATACCTATGAGGTACGCTGCAAGTTTGGGATCGTAAGGTGGAGATGCTTCCAATCCAGATTCAGGACTACAAAGATACTCTGGAATGCTATGTTATGCATCAGGAAAATGTAGACTTGTTATTAGAGATTGAGTGGTTTAAGACTCTTGACGTCCAGATAGATTGGTCTAGTCATATTTTTTCTTTTCAGCATAGGGACACCAAGTATAGTATTTTAGGTGATTGTATCCATCCCTCTCAGGGACCTCTTGTAAATACAATTGATTTTGAAAATATAATGGATTCTTCTTTGTATATCGCTTTCCATTGTGTATTGATTCCACTTTCTTCCTTTCTCATCCCTTCTTTGGATGTAAATGAATTAAGTGTGTTTGAAAGTAAAGAATTACAGAAGATACTTGATTCATTTCAAGATGTATTTCCTAAGGAACTGACATCAGGTTTACCACCTGAACGGGCAGTAGATCATCGTATTGACTTGATCCCTGGTGCTTATCCTGTCAGTATTCCACCTTATAGGATGAGCCAAGCTGAGAAAGATGAGTTGGCTAAACAACTCGAAGATTATTTGAGGATGGGCCAGATCCGTCCAAGTAAATCACCTTGGGGTGCACGTGTTGCTTAGGAGAAAGAAGGACAATACTTGGAGAATGTGTATAGATTACAAGAGATTGAACAAGCTGACCATTAAGAACCGTTATCCTCTCCCTAGATCAGATGACCTGATTGACCGGTTAGCAGGAGCGAAATATTTCACGAAGATAGATTTACGTACTGGCTATCACCAGATACGTATTCATGAAATGCATGTCGAAAGAATCGCTTTTCGGACTAGGTATGGCCATTACGAGTTTCTCGTATTACCTTTTGGGTTAACCAATGCTCAAGTCACTTTCTAGCAAATGATGAACGATTTTTTTCGTGAACATTTGGGGAAATTTGTGGTGGTGTTCCTGGATGATATTTTGATATATAGTCGTACTCTTGAGGATCATGTCAGACACCTCACGATTGTCTTATCTATTTTAAGACAGAATCGACTATATGCTAAGTTAAGTAAATGTGAGTTCTTTATGACTGACATCATTTACTTGGGACACAAGATCACTAGAGATGGGTTGAGCATTGACTATGACCGAGTTCAGAAGGTTCTGGATTGGCCTATACCACGAACAGTGAAACAACTTCGTTCTTTTCTTGGTTTTGTTGCTTTTCTTCGGAAATCTGTACGGGAGTACTCTCAGCTCACACTACCGATGACCGACTTATTGAAAGGTCGTGGACGTAAGTCAAATCAGCCTATCACTTGGAATAACGATTTGGATATGGCCTTCAGACTTTTGAAAGATAAAGTCAAGGAAGCACCTATCTTAGCATTGCCTGATCCTAGTCGGCCTTATGTTCTTGAAACTGATGCCAGTGACTATGCTATCGGGATTGCTTTATTTCAAGATGGTAGACCGGTTGCTTTTGAAAGTAAAAAGCTAGACGACACTCAATCTCGTTTGTCAATCCTTGAGAAGGGGCTTTATGCTGTGATTCATGCTCTCAAGGTTTGGAGACATTATTTATATGGCTCCAAGTTTGTGGTATTGACTGATCTCATCAGTCAATCAAGTATGTGTGTGATGCGGATGATTTGAGAGGCAGGAAAGCTCGTTGGGCGGAGTTAATGCAAGATTTTGATTTTGAGATCCGTTATCGGAAAGGGTCCATGAATAGTGTTGCAGATGCGCTTAGTCGAATTAGAGAGGTGAATTCTTTGTCGTTCACCGAGATTTCTACTGACTTATTTCAGTCATTGAGAGGGCTTTGCAGGACTGATAGTTATTTTGGTCCATTTTGGCAGAAGATCTAGGATGAGAGCTCATTGATTGACCAAGACTCAATGACTGAGCAGTCTACCATTCAGGCTGCAGGAGGCCAGTGGATGATTCGGAATGGTTTACTGTTCCGTAATGACAAAATTTGTGTACCACAGATCTCGGACATTAGGTCCAAGATTCTTAAGGAGTGTCACGACGCTCCTTCTGCTGGACACCTTGGGGTACACAGGAGGTTATCATTAGTGAAACACACTTTTTATTGGCCAAAGATGAAAGGGTATGTAGAATATGTTCTCAAGTGTCAGATTTGTTAGGCAAATAAAGCTGAACGCTTTAGACAGGCTGGGTTGTTGCATCCTTTGCAAATCCCAGGTAATAAATGGGAAAGTATTTCCATGGATTTTATTACCGGATTGCCAAGAACACATCAAGGCCACGATTCTATTTGGGTTGTGGTAGATCGCTTGACAAAAATGGCTAGATTTTTACTGACCCGGAAGACTATTACAGCTACGCAATTAGCACGGCAGTTTATCGAGCAATTGTTTAGATTGTACGGGTTACCGCAGGACATAGTCAGTGATAGGGACTCTAAGTTTACGAGTGATTTTTGGAAACTTGTTTTTGAGAAGTTGGAAACAACTTTGAATTTGAGTTTCTCAGATCATCCTCAATCTGATGGCCAGACCGAAAGAGTGAATCAGATTTTGGAGCATATGCTTCGAGCATATGTATCCAAAAGACAGAGTTCATGGGAGGATTACCTTCCTATGTTAGAATTTGCATATAACAGTACTAAGCATACGAGTACAGGGTTTAGTCCTTTCATGCTTATGTATGGTTTTCAACCTAGATCACCTGTTACAGTAGGATTCTCAGGACTTCAGCATGATGCAGCATGTAATTTTTTGCAAGATATGCAAGAAATGTTACAAGTTGCAAAGGAATCTATTAGAAGTGCTCAAGACCGAGACAGGTTTTATTCTAATAGACATCGTTCACCTAGAGAGTTCTCTGAAGGAACGATGGTGTATTTGCGAGTTCCGAAAGATTCCGAAACTTTACGGACATGTCGATCTCCGAAATTATTCCCTAGATACTGTGGACCATTTCGTGTTACACGACGGATTGATTCAGTTGCATATGAATTGGATTTGCCTTCTCATGTGAAAGTTCATCCTATATTTCATGTCAGTAGACTTAAGGAAGTACTGGGTGGAGCAGATCAGTTAGTTACTCCTAAAGAAATTATAGATGTCGAGGACATGACATTTGTTCCGCATGAACCTGAAAGGATTCTTGGATGTCGTGAAAGAAGATTACGTAATACGCTTATCACGGAATACAAGATCAAGTGGAAGGATCGTGTTGAGGAGGATGCTACATGGGAGACATTGACTACTCTTCAGAGATGTTACCATGGCTTTTTAGTGAGCTCAGGAGTGAGCTCTTAGAGGAAGGGGAGTATGTCATGTGCACAGTGTGTATCTACCGTGTGCTACACGCACGTAAGACTAGTTTCGAGGCTTGGGGAAACTTGAAACTAGGCAGGCCGATTGACGAGCTGAGTTAGGGAAATACTAACGGGCAGGCACCCAAGTATGGACGGGCGGGCGCCCAAGTGTGGACGCCCGATGACCGGCCAAGAGCCTATAAAAGGGTGGCCAAGGTTAGTTATTGGGATATAGAGAGTCTCGCGAGTTTGTGAGAGCTCTATGGTCTTGGAGCCTGGATCTAGTGCAGACGTGCACCTGCTTTATGCAGCCGAGGCCGGCAGCAGTCTCGAGGCCCGCGAGGGCAGCTTCGTGGCGGTATGGGACGTCGCGAGGAGGAGATTGGTCGGTACGTCAACCTAGTTAGCTCAGCTCGTGGCTCGGTGGGGACAGCCAAGATTGTGGGCTTGCCCACAATTGTCATGGTTGGGAGGTGAGTCAGGCCTGCACCCCCTTGTTGTTTGTTTGTTCGTTTGTTTGCAGGTTTCGAGTTTCGAACCAAGATCGATCACGAGGGGATTCGTGGGGATTTGACACAACTTATATGCTCTCTAGTTTAAATTTGCGTGCAGGTTTCTCGTCTCTTCGTTTGTTCCCAAGGAAGCACATCAATTGCTGCGTTCTTTGTTCAATACCATAACTGCATGATAATAATATTAACGTCATGCGAGCATGCATAGTTTAGTTTTAATTAATTAATTAAACCTGCTAATATATATGGTGGCTCAAAATTGAAGAGAATCTTTTCAACAAGTACTGATAGTGGTCCATGCTTTGTATCTTTACCTTCTTGTGAACTTGAGTTGATTGACGCTCACATGCCTTTATGTTAGCCTGCAAAATGATGGATGTTTATAGTGTTTGAACTTGCAAACACTATAAATCACATTGCAAAAAGATGCCTAACTTAGTCTTATTATAGGAAGCTCCCCATTGTGAACTTGAGTTTACTCATGCTCGTGCATGGAAAGTACATCCTAAGAAATTATTGCTTTATGTTAGCTGAAAATAGTTTGCAAAATGATGGATGTTTATAGTGTTTGAAATCTCAAATCACATTAAAAAGATGCTTAACTTAGGATTTCAAAAAATTATGTTTGAATGTATTTTCCTAATTTTGACTTTACTTTTATTTCATTTGCTAAGACTTTGTACCACTCTTGTTTCAAAGTAAAGCTTGAAGGATCAAAATACTCATGGTTGATTTCCAAGTTGTTTGTTGTTAAGGTCAATTTACTTGTTTGGTGGCAATGGGAAAAAATGCAATCAAAATTCAAAAGATTGAGAAGGAGTCCAATAGGCGAGTGACCTTCAATAAACGAAGAATCGGGTTGTTGAAAAAAGCTTATGAGCTCTCAATTCTATGTGATATTGACATAGCTCTTATCCTATTCTCACAAAATGATGAAGTCACTTGCTTTGAAGGGAGTAGAAGGTAGCTTTCATTTGCTTTATTGGCGTTGTCTCACTAGAATTTAAATAATGTTAAATTTTTCCATTTTATCTAGGCATTTGCTTATTTTCAAGTAAGAAATAATATTTTATCTTTTGTCAACTTATTTGCTATAGTTCTATTGAAGATGTCATCAAGAGATTTGCTGAGCAATCGGAGCATGAGCGTGCAAAATGGTAAATATATTAGACATCTTAAACACCTTTAAGAATACCCCTCAAAGCGTGTGCGTGCGCGCGCGCGCGCGCACACACACACACACACACACACATGCATGCATATATAGATGCATGTGGACATGCATGGGTGCATGCGCACGCGCACACACATGCACAAACACGAGAGAGAGAGAGAGAGAGAGAGAGAGAGAGAGAGAGAGAGAGAGAGAGAGAGATGAAATGAAATGAAATGATATATTAACGTCTTCAAAAGGCCAAAATGACCTATGAGACCAAAAAGGTTACAACAATTGGTGGATCTGATACAATGTCTGTGTAAGGAAAGCTAAAAACAATTAAACAACTAACTGAAACTGAAACAACTATGAGGAAAAGTACGGTACCAGGAGCTCCTAATGGATAACATGTGGGAGAGAGAGAGAGAGAGAGAGAGAGAGAGAGAGAGAGAGAATAAACATTGAAATGGTGTGTTGTAGCCAAACTAACAAATTCTCAACCAATGAAGGTCACGTGGAGAAAACTACGCCAAGAAAGATAGAATGTGAAGAGGTAAAGACTTTTTGGCTTGCTTTGTGAAAGGCCTCAAGCAAGGCTAAGTGATATATTGGAAATTTTTGCCAACTCGAGCTATTTTTTGAGATTCAAACAAAAAATGTATATTTGAGTATCTTTATCTTTTTTGTTTGAGATTCAAACAAAAAATTATATATTCAAGTATGTCAAGTGATATATTGAAGAAATTTTACCATTTTTTGAAATTTAAACAAAAAATTATGTTTGAGTATTTTCATCTTCCTTTTCTTTTTGGTTTGAGATTTAAAAAAAAAAAATATTCGAGTATCTTAAGTGATATATTGAAATTTTTGGCCAACTCGATCTATTTTTTGAGATTCAAACAAAAAATTATATTCGAGTGTCTTCATCTTCCTTTTCTTTTGGTGATTGACTTGGATGAAGCTTGTACAAAGTATTTCCTTATATTCACTTTTTGCAGACATTTCAAGAAGCTACACACAAACTCAATCAAGCTTCCAATTCCATTGGAACTCAAGTAGTAGAAAGGTATTGATTATGCGTTCATAGATTATGCACCCATTTTTGATAAGGGTTATGTTTGTTTTTTGCTTCTTTAAAGTATTAACTCAAGCTTTTTGTCTTATGATGTGCTGTACTCTGGTAGAAATTATCTTCATTTATTAAGTAAGCTTCTTTAAAGTGTTAACTCAAGCTTTTTGTCTTATACCATGCTTGCACTTTGGGGAAAAAATTGTCTTCATTTAATTAAGAGCAACCCACATGGTAAGTTAATTGATCATGTAAGATTTCACTATCTCCATATGTATACTTGTGTGGTCAACTCCTTTGTTTCATGATCAAGTTGAAGCATGCCTTACGTAAACTTATTTGTAGGAACTTCACCACCATATAATACAAGAGTGTTACAAGGATATAGCCATTACAGAGTGTCGACTGAGGTACATTTTCTTTTTTAAACCATTGGGGGTTTTAATGCACTTGAACAATGATAATATTAGTGATATTCTCTAAGAATACCAAAAGTTTTGCTAGTGATATATGGGTACTACAATAAGCCATCAATTAGTAGCATAACTTGATCCTAATGAGTTGGTTATGATGAAAAAGGGTCACATAGTTTAACATTAGTTTGAAAACTTAATGGGAGCATGAAATTTTGCCACACTTGTGGCAAAGACATATGTGTAGCTCCCATTTAAAACTCAAATTGTTTTAAGGTGTTTACACACATGTGAGGAATGCTTGATTTTTGGAAAACATGGATGAGAATTAGATAATAGCCAAAAACATTTCCAATGAGAAATACTTCTCCAACAACATCCGTAATGATATATGGAACATCCATAGGTTCTTGACGGTTTTAGTATACTATAGCAACGTCACCTCATGACTTATCTAATTGAATATGCTCTCTCCCCATCATCCTTCTCCATCATCTATCCCATTTGATCAGGCCTACACTTTAGCACATCTTCTTACATACTCTTTGTGAGAAAGCCGAGAGTAAAGGCCTCGATGTAGCTATCCTCTTAGATGTAAACATATTGAATATGCTCTCCCCATCATCCTTCTCCATCATCTATCCCATTTGGTCAGGCCTACACTTTAGCACATCTTCTTACATACTCTATGCATAAGAATCTCATACGAAGTTGGATTTTTTAACTCATTGATAGCAACCAAGATTTGTAATTGAGTCCTCCACATGATGAAAGATCAACCGCGTATGCTTGTAATTGAGTCCTCCATCTATTACATATTAACCATGGACAACCAAGACACAAGGAGAGGAGAGAAAAGGGAAATCCTAGATTTCTAAAAAATAAGAGGAAAAAATCCCTTCGATTGACCTTTTGTATTCTGGATTCCATTCCTGCGTTTCTCTTCTTAATGTCGTTTACATACTGTGGCAACGCGAAGGTTGAGTACAGTATGAATAAAAGATCAACCACATATATATTTATTCCAAAGGTTGAATACTATTTGTCTTGGAATAAAGTGTGCGAGTTTAAGAAATTTGCTGGTTTTGGGACCTTGGAGCAAAGAGAAAATTAACGCTATGAAATTATAATGCAGCATTTATGAAATGAGCACGAGTTTTGGTGATGTAATATCGTCTATAGAAGAAGCTACACAGCTGGAGCTCTACATACAATTGCAGCTGCAAAAAATTCGAGCTTGGAAGGTAAGAAAATAGTTCTCATAGATTTCCAAATATTTCATCCGACAATACTAAATTCCGATTCCACGATAACTAAACTGATATAATCAATTTGTTTAAGTTCTTTTCGTAAAATTTTCAATATATGATGCATGTGTAGATAAACAAAATTTATCGATATATTTTCTGAATTTCTTCAAACGTGTTTCCCTGCAGAATAAATTTGCTGATGCTGTTCACGCGATGACCCAATTGCCACTGTCTTCTTCATATCAGATCCCAGCCCCCTGGTTTGACACTGAAAAGTACCTTCTCCACAAAGCAGATGACTGCAGGTTTGGTATATATCTTTTACATATTAACCATGGATAACCAATGCAGAGGAGAGAAAAAAGAAATCTTGGATTTTTAAAAAATAAGAAGAAAAAATCCCTTGGATTGATCCTTTGTATTCTGATTGACCCTTTGTATTCCTACTTGACCCTTTGTATTCGATTGACCTTTTGTATTCCTACTTCCATTCTTGCATTTCACTTCTTAATGTCTTTTATATACCGCAATAATGCGCAGATTGAGTACTAGTTTATTCTTAAGTCGATGATTACAAATAATAATGCACCATTATATATTAGACCTTCTTAACATGTCCTGTGTCTCCCACATCTGATGGATCCTCTGAATGTATAAAATCAATAAGACTATATTTAATAGACTATAAAGGGATTGAAGAAATGTCCAATAAGACTTGATTTAATAGAAGAAATAGGAGTTATTGTCAAGTATGTCCCAAGTTCAATCAATTTTGCAATCTAATTCTTCATTCAGGCACCAATCCAATCCAGTGTATTAATATAAGGTGGAAATTGAATTAACCTTAGTTTTCCTTTTAGTTCCCTTGATTTAATGACGGAGAAGAGGCCTTATTGAGGACACACAAGGAGACATGATCAGCAGGTCACCACTCAGACATCCATCATTTCTTTGGGCATCACCAAGTTACTGTGACAGATACCCAGCCCAGGCAGAGAGACTATGGGCGACACACCTGAGCTCACTACAAATGTGCCCGTGGGACGGGGGATCCACTAGCACCTTGCACACGTGGAATCATTAGAAATCGGGCACAAACCCTTCAAAGAGCCAGGCACATCCACACCCCGAGATCCAGACCATCTACTTGTTAGCTCCAGATCTGTAACATTCTCTGGTGCCATAGACCAGCACTGCCCCAGCCAGTGGACATTGACTCCATGTGTACTGTATTAGAGGAGAATGATGCATGATGAGTCTCATTCATTCATTGCACATTTGAGGCCCATGTAGTACATGGGCCATTTCTTTGCTTTGGTACTTTGTTGTTTCCATGTTTATGATTTCCAGTTTACATATGGAGCATACAGTAAATGGTGCTGCCTACTTTACGGTACACACAGAGTCTACGTAGTTTGTTGGCCCTGTCTATTCTCTTCAGCAGCTAGTCTTTTTACTTTTTTCATGTTGTCTTGACATTCAGTCTACTCTTGGATCACATGTAACAGCGTTTTGGCCTCGTAGACATTAGTTGACATCTTTCTTTCTGTCTTTCTCCCGGCTTTTCCTTGGCTCTCTCTCAGCTGGGTGTACCCCCACCTTTAAGATAAGGTGTCAGTGGGGGAGCAAACTAACTGCCCTGCGTTGTTCTAGCTTGGCCCGCTTGCTTGCCACAGCTAACTGCCGCCTAGCTCAGCCCGCTTACTGTTCAGCCAGCCAATCAAGTCAGGCCTTTGAAGGGTGCCCCTCTCCCAACTCTCTGCCGTAATAATCCGGAAGTGTGAGAGATGGAAGGCAAGTCACTGCAATCCTCCTTGTAGTGCAACGCCTCCCTGCCCCTATCACCTAGGTCAGTGCCCCCAACATGACAAAACGGTGGGATTCGGTCTTGGTGTCACTAGTTGGGCATTCTCTATGCTTCCGGACCTATGGCAGAGACTCCATATGGCAGGTCTCTCACACACACACATGTACACACCTGCACATGCACCACACACTCTCACACATAGACTTCTATGTCTCTGTCTCTCTCTCTCTCTTCTCTCTCTCTCACTGTCTTTCTCACACACACACACTCTCCCACACATAGAAACTCTCTCTCTCTTACATACATGCATGCACACGCGCACACACTCTCTCCCACACAGAAACTCACTCTCTTTGTAGCACCTCCATTATTCTCCTTGTCAGAATCGATACTGGCTTCGACTTCTTCATAACCAGCTCCGTGACCAGACAACTTATAAGTGAGTTTGGGCATCCACACTGTTAGAATTTGGTGCATCTCAGTGTATTTGGGCAAACCCTATTTTTGGGTATTTTATGTAATTCTTCTGTGTAGTAGGTCGTGGACGAGTCGGCCTGTTCTAGGAGCAGTCGGCCAGGTCACATATGCACTATATAAGGAGGCCTCCCATATTTCACTTTAACAGTTCATTCCCTTGCACAAGTTCAACACTATCTTGCTGGCTAATTGCCATTGTAAAGCTTCTTGCTATTATAAAAGGTGATCTTGTCCATAAGCTCTCTCTACTCTCTCTTGTTGTTCAGTTTATGCTTCCTCCTGTGCATTCTCCAACATGGTATCATTCGCTTGGGTTCAGGCTGCTCCAGCCTTCTGCAAACTGCTCACCGTCTTCAATTGTGCCTTGCGTTTTCTTCCATAGCTTCTCCCGGCTGCTGATCAGTGAAAACAGTGTCTGCGTTTCACCACTTTGCTGCGTTTTCTGGTCCAACCAGCCTTTTTTTTGCTGTCGGCCAGCCTTCTTGGCTGTGTTTTCTTCTACAAAGGCAAGCTGTGAAGTTTTTTGGTCCAGCTAGTTCTCTCCCTGCTGTGGGCCAGTCTTACAGAATGCGTTTTGTCCTACACAAGCAAGTTCTTGGAGTTGTGGCTGTGTCTTTTGCTTCTGCATCAGTTGTGGTATGTGGTGTTGCCAAACAAGTGGCACTACATCTCCTTCTTCTTCCACGAGTCCCTACCCTCATAGTAGGAGGTTCTGTTATGACCCTGTGTTTTTCTCTGGACAACAAGCAGGTGGGCACGGGCACGGGCACGGGCACGGGATGGACAGTGTGAACATGCATCAGTTTGGATATGAAAAGGAAACCCATATGTGTGGCCAGCCCAAGTGTGGAAGGGGACAAAAAGGATTTTAAAGGTTATAAGGTTTTTAAACCTTTGATGATATTAAAAAAATATTTTATTTTTGGAAGTTTGCGTTTTTGCTATTGGCTTTTTGGAAAGCAGGTGGAATCGTGTTTCTGGTTATTAAAGCGAAGGGTGGTGGTCGTGAAGTCGTCGTGTGGTCATCGTCAAGTGGCACGTGGTATATACAGGCGCTTCACCTTGGACCTGGCAGCTGTGCGTACGGGCTGCAGCCAGCAAAGGGGCACTAGGTGGCTGTGCGTATGGGCTACAGCCAGCAACCGGCGGCAGCAACGGGCAGCCAGGCGGGTGTCAGGTGGGAGGCTCTCTACGCCAGGTGGCTGCCCGTATGGGCTTCAGGTAGCAATGGGCGCTAGGCGGGAGACCCTCTACAACCAGTCGGGCAGCCAGGTGGGTGCAGGCAGGTTGCATGTGTGGAAGCAGCCAGCGTAGGTCTCTCTCTCTCTCTCTCTCTCTTTTGGAAGGGGCGGAGGACTATAGGCGGCCACAGAACGCTCGACTCTTGGAAGGAGGCGAGCTGAAGGAGGCGCCTAGGGGCTAACAACCAAGAGGTTTTTCTCTCTCTCTCTTGGCGAGTAAGAGGGACTACAGGTGGTGCCAAATTCAGAGTGCAGTCTTCTTTTTCATTTTCTCTTCGCGAGTAGAGGAGCGCACGGCCAATGATGGAAGCAGGGGTGGAGACTAGAGATCAGTTTCTCTCTCTCTCTCTCACCGTAGAGGTAGAGCTGTTATTGCAGATTTCAGGACAACCAAACATGGTAGTAATGAAGAGTAGCTACTAGAGAAATCCTTCATGTTATCTAGGATTCTCCTACGGTCGTGTAGGGAATTTGAACTATTTTTAGTTTTATCTCTATTTTCATTTTGTTGCCCCCGAAGTGGAATGTAATCACATGGATGTATCTGATTAGTCCTATAGGTCAGATGTGGCCTCTAAAGGACGTTTCTTTCTTTCTTTCTTTCTTCTTTCTCTCTCTCTCTCTCTCTCTGGATTGCAGGCCTTGGTGCATGGATATTCTTCTCTCTCTCATCGTGGATTGCAGGCCTTGTTTACGAGATTGGGATACAGAGGATCAAGCTAAGATGCACAGGATGATGTTCTTTGAAGAGATGTGTTGTTGCTCTTCGTCTTGGACTTATGTGTATTCAGGGATTGCTTGACACGTCCTCTATCTTTCTCTCTCTAGGTTTTGGCAACCGTGATTTGATGGTATATCTGTCATGGAAACAGGACATTGCTTTTTCCGAGAGGAAACAGGACTTTGGTATCGAGGAAATAGGCCTATGGTTTATGGGATACAGGTCTTTCGTTTATCAGATACAGGTCTTTGGTTTCATGTGGAACGCATGTCTTTGGATTCATGTGAACAGGTTATAGTTTTCTCGAGGTTACATGCAAGCTGTGACTATAGGGAAGGACATGTGGTTTGGTACAGCCCTACTGCTATTTGGGAAAGGGTTTGTGGGATCCATGATGGAGAAGACCTTTTCAAGCAGGGAGGTGTTGTACAGGTGTACCTTCTCTAAGGAATGCTTTGCTGTAATAACGAGAGTTCTTATTTGGAAGTCCTGGGTGAAAGCTTCGAGGGATCCTATTGGTAGAGGATTCTACAAGTTGTACTTTGTACTCAAATTTTGATCAAGTAAAGAAATACCGCAAGGGATGCCACTGCGTTTTGGGGCCAATCGGTGTCCTTGTACTATTTGCAGGAGCACTCTAGCTCCCCCTGTTTGTTTTCTTTTCCAGGTCCCCATGGGTAATGAAGTGTTTTGTGTACTATTTGCAGGAGCACTCTAGCTCCCCCTGTTTGTTTCCTTTTCCAGGTCCCCATGGGTAATGAAGTGTTTTGTGTGCGAGTGTTTGTTTCACCGCCCGTCAGATTTCTGAAGGCCGGTTTCAGGTTCCCAGTGGTTTCTTGGATTGTTTTGTTGCTGTCCAGCCTCTGTCTCTCTCAGGTTTGAGAGGGGGTTGATTGGTTCTGGAGCCTCGCTTCGTTCAATGCACTTGAGAGAGTCTTGGAGAGCTGAGATTTGTGTTCTTTGTTTTGCTGTGGATATGGCTCTCCCCTATATGAACAAGGATGACAAGTTGAAAGGACCCAAGTATGCCCATTGGAAGCTGCAAATGCGGATCTGGTTCATCCACAAGAAATTGTGGAATATTGTTCAGGGCACTAAGAGGAAGCTCGAGCGTCCTCAGAACTCTGGGAGATGGACTCAGGATCAAGAGGATGAATTCGTAATGGAATTACAAGACTCGGAGAATCGGGATTCAGAGACGCATTCAGTGCTTGTGCGGACCATCACAGAGGTGGTCTCACCGGCCGTGCAAACTCTCACCAGTGCTGATCAGGTATGGTCTAAAGTGGAGGATCTCTTTGCTCGAGATTCGTCGATGAGAAACCAACCAATTCCTCACCTCTTTCTGCAGGTTGAGGGAGATGGGGGATGATACCATCCCACAAGATCACCCAGTCATAGCTCACCCTTGGGGGACTTCCACAGCTTGTCTGATTGATTGAAGCACACCAGCGGAGGACTTCCACAGCATGCCATGATGCCAAAGAGAACGACTTTTTGAGCAAGTTTGGGATGGAGGAAGGCTGTCGCCTCTCCTAGATGAACTCATCGTGCAGGGCAAGGTTTACATACATGCATTGAACTCTTTCTAAATTAATAGAATACACGTACTTTCAAGTGGTGTTCACAGGCATAAAATCCCTTGTGGAACCTCCAGCAGAGGGTCAAGGGTAAGCATCACTGGCTGACTTAGACAGGCAATGCTTTCCGGCACATTGCCAGGAAGTCAAAACTAAGTCCCTCTTTTCTGACTTACTAGTCAAGCAGACCAGCAACTAAATAGATAGACTACAGATTATGATGCTCTCAGTACTCAAACACAGAAAAACCCTCCATCCAGCAGCACATCATCTTAGTGAGCCTGCATCCCGCCCACTCCACATATTGATGCCTCACTTCAGCAGGTTACATACAGAGCACATGGCAGTTAGGATACATGACAGGAAAAACAGTGGCTGGCCTTGTCTTGCCTGCAGTCAACATCAGAACAGCAGCTTCCATGCATTTAACATGGCTCGTTAAATGCATTTAACATGATTCTTTGCCTTGGCTTGTTTGACGCATTTAGCATGGCTTGTTGGCCTTGTCTTATTCCGTGCATTTAACATGCCTGAGGCATATGCCAGAACGACAAGATGGACAAGCATGGACTCTCTCTAGATGCATTGCCACCATTCAGGAGCTCTGGCAGATAAACATCCGTAGGCATGCAAATACCTAGGCGCTCATATGTAGTTTCAGCACAGAGGATTCATCCTCACGACAGGATTCACACATGATGATGAAGAGCTGCTGGTATGGAGAGTGTGCGACATGAATGAGGTCGACACTGAGCAGCATACTGTCAATACTATGAGATCAAAAGTCACAACGTATCGCTCTTGTATGCACCCCAACCCCCCTCCCCCCGTCCAAACACACACACACACACACAAACACACACACACGAGATCAAAGGTCATCTCCGGTGCCTATTCCCCACAAAAAACTTGGCCAGTGGACACTACTCACATCATTCATTTAGAGGGTTGACAGCATAGAGGGCTAGAAAGCTAGGTGATAACGAGGAGAGACGGGCACCAGTGACCAGACCAAAGCACCCTTGAGAGACTCTAGGCACCATTCTTCATTTAATCTTTTTGCACATGTATTTTACTTTACCATGCCTAATACAATTTACAAATAATCTTTACAACTGTTGAATTACCATGCACCCGTCGAGCTTGCATGTGTTCATGCGGGCGCATAACAACTGTTGAATTTTTGGTATGCACTCATGTGTGTGTTAGCATGTCTGTGTGCGCGTGCGTGTGTGTTTGAGAGAGAGATTGAGATTTTGAGATATTAAAGTCTTCAAACGACCCCAAGGGTCTATGAGAGAGGAGAGAGAGAAGGGGGGACTAAACCCTTTTGACCTTTTGTGGAATCTCGAGGACAATTGGGCAAAATCTACCTGCTAATGAATCGACTCCAATAAAGCATGAGCCTGGTGGAGCTCATGATGACCACACACAAATGTTTAGCTCATTGTAAGTAAATGAAATTTATCTTACAGCGTTGTATTGACAATTTATTAATTGAAGTAAAATAAATTCACCTTGTGTGTGTGTGTGTGTGTGTGAGAGAGAGAGAGAGAGAGAGAGAGAGAGAGAGAGAGAGACTATCTATGTTCTCTTAACATTTCAGAGAAGGGTGGGAAATGGCCTTTACTTCAGATATGGGAGTGCTGGATGATGGAGCAAGTATTCAATCCAATTACCAAATCAACTCATCATCGCTACTAGGAGAAATTTCTGATGATATTGATGCTCACACTTTTCTTCAAGAGAATTTAGAACTCAAGGAATTTCATGAGAAATGATTACACATCATTATTATTTGACGTTCTTAACTCTCAATCATGTCATCAATGACTCTAATATACATTTACAAGATGCTTTAGTTTTTTGAATCTTAATTTTTTGGGTTAAAAAGATGCCTTTTTTAACCATCCATTTGTTTGTTTGATGGGCTTAGCATAGGGTTCCCTACCTACCTCCGAATACTTATGGAATGTTTGTATGCAATGCTAGCTTTTATACTTATTCTCAAGTTTTACAAACATCCCTTTCTTAAGAGAGTAACATATTTAGTGGTGACGCACAACAATGCATCTAGTTTGTGTAGCTAGCAAGCTTCCACAATTATGCAAACAACTTTGTTAAACTCCTTTTAAAACATTTCTATGAAGTGATTTTCTTTTACAACCCTAGTTGATCAAAAAAACCCTCTTGAAGGTTATGTAATTAAGGATACAGGATGGAGTGGATGCCCACTTAGAATCATCTTTCTTATACGTTAACCACTTCGCAAGTTAACATGGTTTTACCCGCCTACTTGAACGGGCCTTATCTTTTGTAAGATGGTGCTAGACTTCATAAAGTGGCTTTTACCCAAAGCTTAATTCGCTGAATAGAGAAGTCACTAGCTTTGTCTATTTGCTTTTGACTAGAACTAGTGGCTCGGGATTGTTTTTAAGCCTAGTGTGAAAGCTAATCACTTGCATATGTCATTTTTGACAATAAGCGAGACACATTCATTCCCTTGCAATAGAATATTGGTGAGCTTTGCTCTGCTTCTACCTACCTCTTGCTTGTGGTCTATTAAATCTTGCATGCTTGATGATAGGTTTGTTTGTAGGATTCTCCCTCTCATTAGCTTCTTCTCCACCCACCCTTTATGAGATAGGACCACTGCAAAGGATATCTCCTTCATCTAGGCAAAGGAGCATTCTGGGCTGATAAGGGACTTGAGGATGTAAATGGAGGAGCTAGATCATCCATACGGGAAGTTGCATTGTGGCTCTACGGCAAAGTACCAAATGACAAGGCTTAAACATATTTGGCGCCGTCGAGGAAAGACTAGGGCTTAGCTTTGTTTGTCTTATGTCCATCCCAAGCTATTGGGATCACCCAATATTGCTTGGTGTTGATTAGGAGGTCACTGTTGGAAAAGCATTTGCTCAATGCTCCACTCGTGTTATTACTGTGGGTGACGGATGTGCTCTATTTTGTAAGGCTCAAGCACCTGTCAACTCCCAGTTTAGATACTGAATGGTAGCCAAATGTGGTTAGGAGATGGCTTATGTAGACTTGGCACTCTTCTAAGTAGGATGCATGCTTGTGCAGGCTATGTGACCACATTAGCAAGCTTACGTTATACAACAAATCGAGGACACATTATTCTTATACTACGAGGCTCGTTTGAGGGTCCAGACAATCTCTGATGGGTGTGGGATGATATGGTCAATTGGTCATTTTGGATAATATGGTCCTTGACGAATGATGTGGTCAGTTACTCAATTAGGACCAAGTCGTGAGTATCGACCCACATCCATATCGACCCTAGGTATTACACATAGACTAGTTTTGGCACTCTAATTCTATCATCAAGTTCATTGTGTTAAAGCACTCTTATAAGCAAGACATCCTCCATCCAGAGTCTCTCTAGATCACCATCAAGGTCATTACCCATCCATCCATTTATAATCACGTTTGCAAGCAGTAATATTATTTACTCTCTTCTTTCTGTAATTCAATGCTTTGTATCAAGTTGATCTTGATTCTTCTATTATGTTTTCTTACATGGTATAAGAGCATGGACTCTAGGCAAAGCTTGTTTTGGTAGTTTGATATTTGAAGCCACGTTACAGAGATGCCAACCTGCAAATAACGCAACCACTTGTGTCCATCCTCCACCTTTTGGTGATGGAAAGTTGGATAAGACAAATTACACTCTCTGGGAGTTCAAGATTAGGTCTATTCTTGATTCATATGATTTGTGGGAAACCACAACAAGGGTTGATGCAAAGTGGGGTCCTACCCCAGACCCAACAGATCCAATACAGACCATACTGCCAGATCCTGCTCTCATGTTGGCATGGAGGCGAAGGAATGCATATACGTTATGTGCCATCGTCACCAACATCATTGATTCGGTGATGACCTTGATTCAACATACTACCATGGCTTCTGAAGCATGGAAAGTTCTAAAGAGCCAATATGAGACAAGGAATCAAATAAGGATTCAAACCTTGAGAATAGCTTGCAATAGAAAGGTGACAGAGAAATTTATATAATGGATAAAGAATCTACAAGATCAGATGGCGACAATGGGATCACTAAGATGAGTGAGGAATTCGCACACATGTGCACATCATAGTTTTGCTTCCAAAGTATGATAGTTTGGTGACCTTATTGAACATGCAGGTGCACAACCCACCTCTTACTTTTGAGGAGTTCGGTGTAATGCAAGAAGAGTAGGAGATGCGTTTTAAAGGTAGAGATGGTAGTGACATTGCATTCTCCACAAATGCAAAGAAAGAGAAGGGGAAGGGCTTTGGTAGCTGTTAATCCCATTTTGGATTAACAAATATGCTCCTCCATTTGAGAACATTAATAAGTGTCATGCAAAGGCACTATAAAAGTTGTACATTATGAGATATTGGCCACCCAAGGCCTTAGTTAGTAAGTTTTGGGCGCCCAAGTGTGAATAAGGGCCAATTGTATATAAGGCATTTTCTCATAATGAATGGGCGCCCAAGTGTGAATAAGGGCCAATTGTATATAAGGCATTTTCTCATAATGAATGGACACAATCCCCCTTTGTGTTATGAGAGTTCTTACTTTTTTCTTAAGAGACAGAGTACTCTAGCACATGTGCCTTCTCTATACTCGTATGCTTGTATGCTTGTGTGGAGTGAGAGAGAGTGATTGCCTTGTGTGGTGGTGTGAGCGACTCTACGGTGACAGCGTGGAGGTGAAGCTTGGAGGATTGGAGCTTCTCAAGTGAGCTTGGAGACCTCAAGGGACATGAGCTCGAAGCATTGGTAAGGGCCCTACGACAAATGTGTTCTATTGCTTCTTCCAAAGGTGAATGCATAGAGTTCCATCTTGAGGTGTGGTAGCCTATAATATTTTTTGCGCCACTACCGGGGAAACACCTTTGTTTCTTCAGCTCTCCCATTACACAAGTTTCATCATTGCCTTTGCATTCTAGTAGTGCATTGTGTATGGAATGAATGGATAAGGTTTGAGTGGAAGTGAAAGTTTGGGAGAAATTGGTCGTTTTTGTTGTGTGGGCATGTATTGGAGTGACCTTAGAGGGAAGATCCACTGTTTTTTCCTTTCAATTTTGATGTTTGTATCACCAAATTCGTGATCGTGAATGAGCATTACATTCCTTATGTCCTAGCATAATCATTTTGGAACATCTGGATAAGTAATTTGCACCCCAACTCCTCTCTATCGATGCGGGAACCTTACACGTGAAACTACAGAAAAATAGTTCACGACATAAACTACTTCCTACTATTTCATGGCGTGAAGTGCTCCCGCAATCAGTGCCACAATTCACGAGATTACCTTGCTAAAAATAGGTTATCCTGACATCTTTGACACCACAGATCCGACAAAATTATAATCCGTAAACTAGCAAAAATTGCTTCATGACGTGAAACACTAAAGTTCACGACATGAACGGTTTTTTGACATCTCACAGCGTGAACCAATTACTTCTCAACGGCATGAACTACATGGGAACTCATGATTGGAATGGTTTACCATTCACGTCATGGGAACTCATGACGTGAATGGTTTACCATTTCACGACGTGAATGATTCTCTGACTTCTCACGTCGAGAACTATTATCTGCAGTCTCACGGCTTGAGAAAACAAATCGACAGTACCTTACTAAAATTCAATTAGGGTAGCAAATTAGCTTATCAAATCACATTCACATGCACTTGAGGTCTAGAAAGCTCATCGGAGACGACCTCACTCCTGACAACGACAGTGCATCAAATCACCCAGGATCTTCCTATCAAAAGAGTGTTGGTTCAGGCCACTCAGTGAAGCACTCAATTGAGTGTCTTAAGGAATCTAACCACCATTGAGACAAGTAGTGAAGAATCCATGGAAGAAAGGCTACGATTCTCTAGGTTTGGGGAAGAGGAGAAACCACCCTCCCCTACCAGATCTAGTGGTATCATTGATATAGCCCATTGATTTTTTGGTCTCCAGACCAGTAATATTGAGAAAGGGTAATGTACGGGCATGGGTCCGTCAACCAGTACTGGACTAGGTCCAAGGCAAGAATTACCAACCCAACCTTCAAGTTCTAGGCTATCTAACACTGGCACCCCTAGAACGAGAAGAGACTTGGAAAGCATAGCTAGGACCAGTCAAGTATTTTTTCCAACCTCAGAGGAAGTAGAATTAGATTTGAAAAGGATTGAAGTAGAACGGCAGCTGCGAGAATTAAGCTTAAGGAAACAAGAGCTCGATACTCGAAGGGCTAGCGCGTCGAACAAAAGGAGATGAAAAATGTGAACCTATTTCAATCACGTGGCAAAGAGCTAGAAATGGTTATGGGCAGGAGCGAGGGAGAAATTCCAAACTTAGAGCCCATTAATGAAGAGCCAAGAAAAGAAGGGTTCGCAACCCAAGATGAAGGGGATAATCTACCGAGGGACACTGGTGACGTAGAGGACCACCTGTACAACCAAGGACATCGCGAGCAAATGATCAATCATCCCACGTTCTTACACACAGGACATGGAGCTCTTGATTCTACAAAGGTGTACAAAGGCTACTAATGATGAGCCACTCCAGAATGAAGTGGCCGGACCGACCTATAGACCAGAAATGCCTATAAGTGCCAATATTGGAAGAGGACAAGGTCTAGGTAGGGGGAGTAGCTCCTCAAAGACCAAGGGTGGATCCAAATGTAGATCTTAATGCGGCCACAAAGGAGAGATTTATTGAATATGGCTGCAAAAATGGGCCGAGGAATGGTCAAGGAACTAGGCATTGCTTTAGAATCCAGACCATCCCAAATGAAGCCACATATCATTTTAAAGCTCATACAAAAGTTCTCAAGAGATGGGGATCCGATCCAACATGTGGAGATCTTTGAGTCCTCATATGAAACGTGCCGAGCTAGTAATTGATGTGACCATGATTCACGCCTTCTCACTGACCTGAGAAGGAAAAGCTTATCAATGGTTTCGAATCCTCAAGCCAGAAGATAAGATCAATTTCACTCGGCTCAAGAATGTGTTTGTGTCAAGCTTTGCTCGACGTGGTGACAGATGGAGTCCTATGTGGCACAGCTGCATCACATCAAACAGAAAGAAATTGAGTCTATGCGGCGAGAATATGTGTCCCGGGGCTAAAGCACTGGAATGCAAGATGAAAACTATGAGAGAGGCTAACTGATGATCAATTATTGCCATGCTTTCGGAGAGGACTCAGAGGCCACAATATCTAGTATTAGAGCCCGACCAGATACTCTGGATGCATGTTGTAAGCTGGAAATTGAATATGAAGATAATATGCTGGAATTGCCACAACCAGAAGATGTTAAAATATCTTTGGCAGCGACTTCGTGAGTTTCGAGTCATCAGGAAACAGGAACTCGTAGCAAGCAAGTTGGAAACATGACTGTGGGACGATGAACATAGTAATGCCATACTGGACAAATTGAAGGTGAAGGATGGAAGAGAGACATTTGGGCATGGGCATACCCATCTTTACCCTCGTAGAGATTCGGTGTGGTGTTCTATGTGCAGATTGAATCACACTACCATTGAATGCCAACAGTTAAGAGCAAGGCCATTACTCTATTGTGCGCATTGTGTAAAATTAGGGAATCATGACACCTCCATGTGTAGATATCCGAGGTTCCAAACCGTAACACAGTTGTGCCAGCACCAGCACCACTGGCTTTACCAGCACCACCCGTGCAAATCACTACAGCTGCAAGATAGCCAAACCATTCCTTATTTACCTAGGGAGATGTTTCGAATATAAGACACCACCTCTGCCGCCACCTGTTCTACCACCACAACCACCACAGACTAAAATCAACCAAGTACTGATTGAAGATCCATCAGAGGATATGGAGATGGTGCGTGAGGTAGAAATTAGTAGTGATTACTATGAGGAAGCTATAGAGATTGCACCATAATTTTATGTTTTATAGAATAAAACACCCGTACCTGTGTTTCAAACCACGGTACAATGGAAAGGTAAGGACATAAACGCAAATATGAGGAGAGGGCCACTATAATTTTTTGGTTGCGGTAGACCACATCGAATCGCTGAATGTCCTAACAAGAATGTGGTTCATATGTGTCAAACTCAACAACTGACTGCACACCCTAATGACATGCCAATTCTCACTTGTCCTAAATGTGGGATTGATCATTTGATCAAAGATTGCCCATACCGCCCAAGTGGTTTTGCTTCCACTTCTAACCAGGCCACCATCATTCGGACCCTAAGTGTGCAACTTGGAAACATCACGCCAGTGAATGTCCTGACACGAGTCCAAGCCCAACTAGGGGACAAAGGGAAGAACCCAGCAGATGCCACGACTTCCAGAACTAGCAAGAGAAGAAGGGTGAAAAAAGTAGGTAAAGGTGACACCACGGTGGATCTGAAGAAGATACTATCAACATCGGATCTACTCAATCAAGAGAAGAGAGGGATCAAGCGCTAAAACCAAATTTAGTTATAATTTGGTCACAACGGAGTGAACCACATCCGTACAAATATGCCAGCCCATGGTGGAAGCTTCAAAAGAGGAAGCGAAAGCAAAAACGTATGCATCACTTCCTCCTCCAGATTTCAGTGAAAACTGGATGCATGTGCTAGCCACCACCATAGATGTGATGCAACCCCGAGGAACCCAATACATTGAATATGGGACTGTTCCCACTACCTCTGTCCGTATGGTCAATTGGCAACCCATTGTGAGGAGGAATCGGAGGAGGAAGTTTCAAGCATAGAAGGGACTGGATCACAAGGCTGTACCAGTGCCCAACGCCTTAGAAGATAGCGAAGCAGAAACGGTATATCACTCGACAAAATGCCTTGCCGCCGCCGAAGAAAACCCACAGATGCGTAGTGGCTGAGATACCTTGAAGTTACTAAGTTACACGACGAGTTTTCTAAGAATTGGGGTGAAGAATTGAGCAAGATATCCCTTGAAGGGAAACATAGGGGGGAAGTCACCCTTCGAGAACTGGAAATGCCTAAGCGTACGAAAGCTGGGCGGCGTCGAAAACGAAACAAAGCTTTGGCAGAAGCCAAATGAGAGGCTAAGAAGGTGATGGCTAAAACAAAAAGTGAGAATGAAGATAAACCAAACCTGCTTTTAGTACTAAACCATTTCAAAGCATACACAATTGACGAACGAAAAGTGGAAGATGGGTTATCCACATCATACAATGGCCCCCAACTGAAGTCAAGGAAATTGATATTGCATAACCAGGGGAGGAAACTAAACCTATTTATATTGCTAAGGACTTGACTTTGGCTAAAGAATATGAGCTTTTTGCTCTCCTTAAGGAGTTTAAGGATTGTTTCGCCGCCTGGAACTACAAAAAGAGATGAAGGGTGTATCACCTGAAGTGGTGCAACACAGGATCCCAATCATGGATGGATCAAGACCAACCAGACAAAAACCATACCAGATAAATCCTAAATATGGAGTAATTATATAAAGGAGGAAATTGATAAACTCATAATTGCTGGCAGACTTCATCTACAAGATAGAATATATGGATTGGTTGTCACCAATTGTAATAGTGCCAAAGAAGAATGGGAAACTTAGGGTCTGTGTCGATCTCAAAAAGGTCAATGCAGCTACTAGGAAGGACCATTACCCATTACCTTATACGGAACACGTTTTGGAGAGAGTAGCTGGTGAAGAAGCTTACAACTTCTTAGATGGATTTTCAAGTTACAATTAGGTGTCTATAGCACCAAAAGACCAGCATATAAGACATCTTTCAATACAACGTGGGAGATGTTTGCTTATAAAGTCATGCCTTTCGGTCTCACCAATGCCCCAGCAACATTCCAACGATTAATGCGCACAGCCTTCAAAGACTACTAGTTGCAAACGTGGTTGGAGGTATTCATTAATGATATGTGTGCACACTCCCGATGGATAGACAATTTGGCTTGTTTGAGAAAAGTGTTTGAGCGATGTCGATTATACCGTATATCCTTAAACCCTTTAAAGTGCCAATTCTTGGTCAAACACGGTGTGATATTGGGACACATTGTCTCTAAGAACGATATATCCATTGACAAAAGCAAAGTCAGGTTGATCTTGGAATTGCCCCACCCCCTAATTTACAAAGGTGTGCAAAGATTTATGGGCCACGTTGGGTATTATCACCGCTTCATAATATTTTATACTGAAATTGCTAGACCATTATATAAGCTACTCATTGTCTTTGAATGGACTAAAGAATGCCAGGGAGCATATGATAGATTGAAGAAAGCACTGGCCATTGTGCCAATTCTTCTGAGGCCACCTAACTGGGACCTTATATTTCATGTGCACATCGATGCCTTGAACTTTGCTATTGGATGCATATTGGCACAGCCTCGTGAGTTCAAATTGGACTACCTAGTCTGCTTCACTAGTTGATGTAGAGGTGAATTATACCACCACAGAACGAGAAGGGTTGGCCATGGTTTATGCTGTCAAGAAGTATCGGAATTACCTATTGGCCAACAAATTTATGTTCTTTGTGGACCATCAGGCCTTATTATACTTGGTGAACAAGCCTTGAACCACGGGAAGAATCACACGCTGGTTGTTATTACTATTGGAACTCGACTTCACGGTCAACGGCGGTAAGAAAGGGAACACAACATTTGTTGGATGGTGAGAATTCCAAATGGAAAACTGGCAACTGGTGTTGATGATGACCTCCCAGATGCTTGTTTGTTCAAACTAGACATGGTGCCTGAATGGAGTGAAGAAATATCAGATTATCTAGCTTATGGTTTTCCACAAGAACGACCCTTGAACAAAGATAAAATGCATCGACTTATTAAGCTGGCTGCACCTTATCAATTAATTACTGGAGAACTATACAAGATAGGTAAGGACAATATCTTAAGGAGATGTGTGCGGGAAGATGAATTTGTCACAATATTAGATGAAGCACACTCAAGGATAGCTGGAGGAAATTTTACTGGGAAAATTACAGCTCGCAAGGTGCTTCAAGCAGGGCTATGGTGGCCTACGTTATTTGGGGATGCCATGGAGTTTGTTAAAAGGTGCGAAGAGTGTCAGCGATTTGCTATTCTGCAGCAAAGGGATAGGATGCCACTTACCCTTATTATTGTACGACAACCTTTTGAGAAATGGAAAATTGATTTTGTTGGACCTATTAGTCCAGTTGCGCATCCATCACAAGCCTGATATGTGATCGTGGCCACATACTATTTCACAAAATGTGCAGAGGCCAAAGCCTCTAAGCGAGCTAAAGCATGAACAATGGCTAAGTTCTTATATGAACAAATCATTTCGAGATTCAGATGCCCATTAGAATTAGTCAGTGATCGCGGTTCACATTCATTAATGAGGTGATTGATCACTTACTTTGCTGAATTCCTTGTAGTCCACCGAAAGTCATCCCCTTATTACCCATAGGCTAATGGTCAAGCAGAGAGTACAAATAAGATTTTGTGTATTATCTTGACAAAAACATTAGAAGCAAGTCAAACGGATTGGGAACATAAGCTAACAACAGCTTTATGGGCATATCAAACATCGTATAAGGTAGCGATGGGATATACTCCCTTCCGTCTAGCTTATGGTGTTGAAGTGGTAATGCCTATGGAGTACCTAGTTCCAAGCCTGAGAATTGTGGTGCAAGAATGACTGACTGAGAATGCATTAGCCGAAAGGTTAATTGACTTAGAGAAACTTGATGAAACCCAACTAATTGCATTACATGGTCTTATGGTCGAAAAATTACAAAAAAAACGTTGGTTTGACAATAACTTGAAACAAAAGAAACTAGAAACGGGGAACCTTGTGCTCGTGTATAGTGTAGGAAGCACCGAGTGTCGAAAATTACACCTCAAGGGTTGGTTAGAATTGAAACAATTGAGGGTGTACAAATGGAGGGTTACGTCAATGGAAGCAAGCTTAAAAAATATTTTGGACGACTGACACAAGAGATGCTCGTGCAAGAAGAGAGTTTTTTAAAACAACGAAAGGAACTCACAAAAGAAAAAATTAAGCAAGCTTAGGAAGAAGCTAAGCCAAGAGAGGCCAAGGCCAAACATATACTCTAGAAGAGGGTATTGAACTAGACATTGAGCCAACATGGCTTAGGGTGAAAGTCTCTATGACTAAAAGTGATACGACGAGCATTACATTAATAGATACGGGATGATCAAGTCATAATCTGATCTCATATGAGACATGGGTAGCTCTAGACAAACCACACCTTGAGGCCACCAATGCACAAGTATGAAGTGCACACTTGTCAACTCTACCAAAGTTAAGGGATTTCTAAGTGTTAATGTTTCCATCAGAAATAATCCCTTGGTTGGAAAGGTGTTTGTTATTCCTGTAGGATCTATGGAGGAAGAAATGATCCTGGGTCGATCTTGGATTTGTGCTAGTAATTATAATATCCAATGGAAAAAGAGAATGTCACAACTAAACAAGGAAAACAATGTCGTTTTGGTGCCCTTATGGAGCCCAATAAACAAAGGGAAGCAAGCTATGATTGATGGTATGGAAACACCAAGCACGGTAACAATAGCTCATATACTAGAGAAGACATCAACCCCACAATCGATACAAAAAAAACAGCAAAAGTCACTAGGTACTCAGTAGTGGGTGCCTAAGAATCAACTCAGAAACCAGCTATACAATGTTGCAAAGGGAGTGATTAAGGAATCAGGGAAAAAAATTTAAATTACCGACAAGGGATAGAGGTGGCCTTCAAATGTTAACTGGAAGTATTCCAAACGAAGCTGCACTCCACAAGGCACTCGTAAGCAATGGATTCGAATGGAATTGCTAGTGGTACAAGGCTATTACCAGGGCAAATACAACAATATGGGTACCCAAATCCCACCCAAAGCCCATCGTTTTTGCAAATACCTTCAGAAACAAAGAGGACAGTAAGAGCAACTAAAGCCAAATCTCGACTAAAACAAATGCTAGGATACACAAACATTGGTGTGGAGAAAGAAGACAATTCAAAAGGATGGACTAAAGATAGCAAACCCACCACTTGTACCCACCACAATAGAGAAGCTGGGCAATGTTATTGAGAAGAAAAAAGAAAAGGTGTAACAAATGGACAAAGATACAAATCCCAATCAACAAGATTCAGTAAAGACTCTTCTGTTGGATGGAGGGAAAGATCAAGCACTCTCACACGGAGTTCAAATGCTTGCAACAACAAATGCCCAGAAATGCCAAAGTACCACCTTGGTTCCAATGGAAATAACAAGAGAAAGTACAAAGGTATCCATTACTCAAAAGTGGATACAAGGTAAAGACGGGTTAAAATGAAAAATGATCATTCACTTCATTCAACCAACTTTTGATTGCATAATTGAGTGTTTGAGCATGAAAGGAATGTAGGGTATCAACCTTGCATGCACTCTATACAAAATGATTCATGTCGTAAAGTGGTTCCAAATAGTTCACGACGTGAAACAGTCCAATCAGTTCATGCCGTAAAATGGTCACTTTTTCTTCAACCAATGATGGGAGACCACGTGGCATACTTCATTAAGGCAACCACCCAATCCGACAGCCGCGCCATAAAATAAAAAATTCTTTAATTTTTTTGTGCATTCTATGTTCATCATTCTCCATCGCTTTGCGATCCCTGAGCTTGCATCTCCATGCCTTCGATTTCCGTCTCCTGATCATCTGCCGCGCAATCGACATATCCAAGTTAAGGTGGGAGCTTGTGCCTTACCTTCGCGTTTCGATTCTTTTCTTCTTGAACATAATCGAAATTGCATGATAGGAAATTCATACAAGAACAAGAGTTTATTTAATTACAGAAGTGTGTTTGATTGCTTTCCTTATTTGTGTAAACCCACATTCTCATTGTTTCACAAAACCCCACAATCACGTTTGAAACTCACACCTTGCACTCTCATGGGACTACATTTTCACAAAATCTGATTGCTACAAATGAGTGTTTCGTTCCTTAAACACGACATAAAACTACACTCACCAATCAACTCTCAAACAGGGTATATGCACAAATTGTTTCACGGGTTTACACCTTGCACTTTCACGGAAAACTATTTCACGGGTTTACACCCTGCACTTTCACGGAAAACTGTTTCACGGGTTTACACCCTGTACTTTCACGAAAAACTGCTTCATGGGTTTACACCATGCACTTTCACAGAAAACAATTTCACGGGTTTCACACCCTGCACTTTCATGGTTGTAACCTATTTCACGGAAAAAAGTCTCACGGTTTTAGCCTGTCTCACTAGAAAGACTATTTCATGGCTTTAACCTATTTCATGGAAAATAGTTTTACGGGTTTCACACCCTACACTTTCACGACTGTAACCTATTTCATGAAAAACAGTCTCACGGGTTTAACCATCTCACGGTTTTAGCCCATCTCATGGGGTTCATACCCTGTCATCTCACGGTACATAAACCTGCACTCTCACGATGTGCACCTTCTCGCCTATAAATTCATACCCCCTTATTTGCTCACACCACTAACACACTTCTCATCAAATATAACCTTACACGCACTTCAAAAAGAAGAAGAAGAGAAAACAACGAGGCATGTCACATGTTCTCACTAGTCATCAGACTGACCTTCTTCTTATTCTTATACAGATGTCGACCTCAGCTACCTCTGACCCGGAAGCTAAGGGAACTCTGGCAGTAACACAAGCCAGTGCAACAGGATCACCAGTTAGTAGAAAGAAAAGACCCACAAGGGGCCCAAAGTTGAGCTATTTGGGTGGTCAATATATGCACAGGCGTTCCATGGCTCCATCATAAGCAAGGAAGTCTAGACTGCTTATGGAAAGATAGCTCTGCAGTACCACAACCCATAGTTCTTGCAAATCTTGGAGGATGCAGAGGTCAAAGACAAACTAGAGAAAGTTGGAATAGGGTGAATGGCAGAATGCCTCCCCCAAACCATCGATACTACAGAATTATGTGCGGAGTACCTGAAGTCATATGACAAGGCCACTAAGAGGGGAAAGGTGGCTAAAGCAAATGGAACCACAGAACATGTATTACTCTTGAAAGATTTGATACGGGAAGCTCTCCAGTTACCTCTTAAAATACATTCTCACAATTTCAAGAAGATGCCACTAGACGCCATGCTAAAGAAAACTTCTTACAACTCCAACAGGGCTGAGTAGTATGACAACATCAAAGATGAGGTGATAGAAAAATCCTGTAGAGCTATGTCCCTCATAATGTAAGTAAAGCCAGTGGTGGACAGGTACAACAGGGTTCCCCTTAACAAAATAACCAAGGTACATGAAGAAAAAGAGGATGACTGGGTATGGTATATCCATCAAGAAATGGAGAATTATCTGAAGGCACACCACTCAAAGGTATGCAATTCGTACTTGATGACAAAGGTGATGAATCATATATAGCATCTTACCAGGAAGTACTGGGGTAGCGAAAGCAACAAGTCTCAGCTTATGAGCACCTCCAAAGGGGACGGTAGCAGAGACACATTAACAAACCCCACCTCCAAGCCCGGCACAATTAATTTTCAAAAACCTTTCTCCTCTTTGGAATTCAACCATGTCACATACACCTGCTTCTATTGAGTTGCATACAGAGAGAGCCACTCAACAGGAAAAATTGCCAAAAGAAGAGCACCAAAGCCAAGAAGAAGCCACATCATTACAAGAAGGACTCCCTGAAGAACGACTGGATAAAGGAAAGCAAAAAAGAATTGAGGAGACATCAAACCCCAACAAGAGGCAACGTTTGGATGATGCAGAGAGGATTCCAAAGACGTATTTCTTTTATCACCTGGATTACGACAAATTCCTTCATGAAACTATGGAAGACCTGGATAGTCTCTTATAGTTGCCACACTCTAGAGATTGGAAGGAGCAGCGGAAATGAGTGCTTCTCTTTGGGAACAAGAGCAGAGGGTGTGGCGATGCCATCTCCTAATCACTCATATGCTTCATGACAAAAATACAACACTATAGAAGTAGGTCCAGGATACAACCAATCAAGTTCAAACACTCCAAGAGCATTTAACAGCAACAAAAGCAACACACAGAGATGTAATCTTAAAAAGCTTAAAGGTTGCTCAGAAGCAAAAAGTGAGATATCAAACACTCAAAAGTAATAATCTTGTTCTCATCTAAACCTTGGTACATAGAATTAAGGAAAATACAGACTTGAAAGCACAATTGGAGCAAGCAAAAGAACATATTCAAAGAGAAGTGGCACACAACAAGGAACAAGCAAGCATCTAAGCTCAATAGCTACACAAGAGTTCAAAACACATTCCAAAATAAGGAAGAAGAACTACAGAGAGTTACTTGAAATCAATATCCACATCCCTTAAGGATGCTAATCAAAGAGTTCTCCAACTTCAACAAGAAAGAGAACACATAAATAAAGCAAATGCAGAAAAAGTATGGGCATTGAATGAGACCATCAACACCAAAACCTTGGAGATGCAGAAGTTGAGCGACACATATAAAGAGGAAATGCTACAGATTACTCAATAGCTCCATGCTAGTCAAACCTTGGTCATTGAAAGGCTTCAAAAGATTGCAGAGGCTCAAGAAATGGAAGTTGCGGCCAGACGAGCATAGGAGGTAGCAACAAGACACTTTGAAGAATTGGACGCCGCAAGAATGGTGTGGAAAACCAGCATATGAGACCTTCTCACCACCAAGGATTCTCGGATACAAGAATTGGAGTGCCAGTTGGCAATCCAATAACGCAGCCAAAGACAAGAGCCTATCGACAAGCTGCGAGACTACTTCTTGAAAGAGCCTCAAAAATAGGTTCGTTTTGCCAGTAACTCCTCGGGCCCCTCCCCAAACTTTGACTCTCTTTTTATCTACACTAACACTCTCTTTACTACAATATGAAATCAATCTGTCTGATGATTTGAGCCTAGGAGAATCAACACTTATTAAACAAAATATAGAGCGTGATGTTGACCCTACTATAATCATGGGGATTTCACGGAGGGACCTAGTACTAGCTGATCTAAGGGATATTTTCTTCTATCCGTTACATCCCATTGTGCTCAACCTTTGTAGTTGGTATCGAGTGTTATAAAACTCAAACATCTTGGACAACAATGTCAACAAATTAGACCTGTTTATTCCAGATGATGTTCCTGATACACCTACCAATTACAATGTTGTAGCTCGCAGTTACCAGTGGATCATAAGTCATGGCTGGTTATAGAAGTATATAATACTCACCAACATTTAAATCTCTCTGAATCTACACTATATCATCCTTTTGGCATTATTAAACTATATCAAAATATCCACAAACATATAGAAACCATGCTGACTACCGTACTTTATAATTTTGATAAAATACATATTGAATATCCTAACATATCTCTGGAGAATATCATTGAGCTAAATGAATTTATGAAGCTCAACAAACCCAGCCACCCACCGCCTAGTTTCTGGAGAGGGTCAAGAGGAAGCATCAAGTTCATCACCTAATCCAACTTACCCTATATTTTCAAATGTCACAAGTAAATTACTTAATCCATATCCAAGTGCTCCTCCTATTGATAAATCTCAGGTCGATTGTATATTTTCTAGCCTTCTTGCTCAACCTTTAGATTTTCCCACTAACACTCTCGTCCCTGAGGAGTTGCCAGCACCCAACCCCATCTCCACCATGACCAACTCAATAGGTTAGTCACACTCTACCCTAAGATACTCTTGAGCCATTTACGGATACTACTATTCTTGAGTCTTTGTCTGTTGTAGAATATGAGGGATTAATCAGAGCAAGAAATCATCTCCTCAAGCCAAAGTTCTCCTTAACTTCAGTCAGTCTATCGTAAGGCATTCCAAGCATCCCATCAAGATTCCTCTTTGCCTTCTCAAAATGTACAAAGCGGTTGTCCACATTATATGTTTCAAAGTCCTCAAGCACCTACCTAAGATCTTCCACATTGGCACTCTCTTGTAGAATGTGCTTAGCTTTTTTTTCAGCCTCCAATAAGGCTTTGTTTCTTGCTCTTCTTGTGAAGTGCAATTTTTTTATACCCAAGGGTTCATCTCTCTCTGTGGCCATTAATCTAACCGAAACTTCGAAAATTTTGAGCTTCTTTTACCATTGATGGCAAAAGTCCACACGAGAGTCTATTGCCTTGACGTATCGAAGCCAATGGTCTTCATTTCCTCCCTACTGGAAGAGATATAAGTCCTCTCTTTGAGCGTTTTGATCCCCAAGCGACCACTGGTCCACCATGAAGATCGCCTTCAAATTCTAGTACACCTTGCATTGCTACAATGCTCAACATATATATCAAAGTAATTTCCTTGCCATTTTCTGTGGCATATCTTGTACCCATTCTAGTTGGGAGGATGTGTCCCCATAGTGATAGCATTATA
Organism: Cibotium barometz; assembly: GCF_041138505.1. Lineage (NCBI taxonomy): Eukaryota > Viridiplantae > Streptophyta > Polypodiopsida > Cyatheales > Cibotiaceae > Cibotium > Cibotium barometz. The sequence goes on from NC_141068.1 coordinate 57,120,623, forward strand.
GTGGCATATGGGATCCTAAAGCATTAATTTCTCTCCCCCTATTGGATTACATTGTGGCTATATAGACAAGATAGACACTGTCACCATCCTGAACATAGTGATTTAGGATTTGACTTAGACTTTGAGCCTCTAGGGGTTCTAGGGGAATTTTGTTCCCTCATATTCTGTCGTCCTCCCCTTTAAGTATTTTTGTTAGGTTCAATTGATTCATGGGGATTACCTTGGAAATGGGTGGTTGCTGTGGCAACACCAGAGGTAGTAGAGATAACTCTGGAACCCTTAGCACTTCTCTTTGAGGCACGCATTGCCTCACGTCCCTATTAGAGAGAAAGGGACATGGGTGCCATGTGTGCGCATAAAGCCCCTCTCCATTTACACATAAACCTCCCTCAAGATTCCCTCATGGAGGGTTATTGAATGATGTCGGTCCATATGGAACAGATGGACTCAGCAAGAGGGGTGAGAGTGCCCTCGATGGCCTCATTGCAATGGGCATGCCATGCAACAATTTTGCTGATTATCTCCCATCTTTGACTACTTCAAGCTTTTTTAGACTTGATGGAGAGTGACTAGGGTTCCTAATCCTAGTTTAAGATATGTATGCAATTAAGTGTTTTTTGCTTGATTTTGCATGCTTCTAAGCTACCAATTTTAACAATATATGAAAATTTATTTAAATGGATAAAAATTAACTTCCCACTCTAACCCATCCATAATGGAGCTCAAGGCTTATGTTTTTAAAATGGATTCCACTCTTAATCACAATTGCAATGCTATTACTTGGCTGAATGCAATGAATTCTAAACCTTGTGGGCTTCAAAACATGCAAAAGGCTAATGAAATCAGGGGTTTTTCCACTACAATAGAATGAGGGTGTAGCAACGAAAATAGCAGTATTTTTATAACTAGAAGGGTGGGCTATTTTCGCTGCTAAAAATGTTGCTATTTTCGCTGCACAGGTTCGCTACTCACAGCAGCAAAAGTACTGCGAAGTAAAAAAAGAGCTAGGGCAGATTGGGAAGTCTGTACATGACTCCCCAGTCTGTTGCCCCAACTCTTTTTAAAAAAAATGAAAAAGTCATAGTTTTACGAAACAAACATAAACATAAGAAACACATAGATTGTGAAGAACGCAATTGAGCCCAAAATTTATTTTATTTCACAAAGTGTCGGGCCTTTGGCCATATATACAAAACATATATCAATGAAGAGGTGGCTAACTAGAATCCTCATCGGATTCCGAGTGATCATCATCATCCTCTTCACTTTCTTCCACCGCTTCATGCTCATAATTAGGATCCTCCTCTTCCTCTTCCCCTTCATCCTACATACATGCCATCAAGCACAAGGTAAGAAAGGTTGCATAATAAAATACAATTAGATGTAGATAAGAGAAGGGTTTAGGCTCACTTACCTCATCTGATTGAGTCCCCAAAACGAACTCAACCAAGTGTACGCCTCACGTACGCATCCATGCCCACAATTGTTGGCGGGGGGCTCTGTATCCATAGTCATACTCCTCCTTTGCTGGGTCACACCCAACAACCTCCCTCTACAAAAAAAAAGAAAAGAAAATATATAATTAGTTAAAGAAAACAATATAGTAAAAAACAAAATGAAAGAGGAGAAGAAATTATTACTAAAATAGGTACTTATTACGAGACGAGCAATGAAGGAGGACTTTCCTCCTGAGCCGAAGTGTGAAGCTCCTCACTTCCGTAGTTGAGAAGCACTCTCTGCCACTTGTTGTTGAAAAGCACGTGGGTGCTTTCTCACAAAGATGTGTGCATGCCTCCACTCCTCGGGCGTGCAAACACTAGGCTTCTCCATATTATTCGTTGTTGCTGCTCTCTTGATATTTGCTCTCCTATTAGAGAGTAAAAGCTTGAATCGTCTCTTCATCCACTCCTCGGAGAAGCAAAGACCTGTATGTGGAAAAGGGAACTCCGACTTAAGCACATCAATGATGTATTGCTTTGAAAGCTCATCTTGTGCTTTCCTTTTTTTGAAGGAGTTCATGAACTCTAGGTTTTCAAGTACATGCCTACAGTTCATGACTTGCTTCCCTCGTGCATCCATCACGAGGACACCATTGACATCCACGTTGTGTATGGTAGGGCGCGTGGATCTAATGGTGGAATGGGTCTCCTGGGGTATGGTTCATAATGTGTGAATGAAGAGCCCCCCTATTGGAGAGATGCATCAGAAGACCTAGTGCTGCTTTTGCCAAAGTAAAGGCAGCCTGCTCCCCCCTCTCTGCATGCCAGACTCCCTACTATGTCGTCACCGTGGTGAAGACGGATGTGAGGGAGCGAGGGTGGGTCTAGTCGAGGAAGGTGGTGTAGGCTCATCACAACCATATCGTGATGGGCCTGCACCACTTGACCCCGCGCCACTTGGTCCTACGCCTATCAAAGGCGTGGTCTGCCCGATGGCCAAGTGGGGTAGATTGTCCCCATGGTGCGTCGAGACGACTGGCCCGATTGTAAGCCCGTCTATATATATATATATATATATATATATATATATATATATATATATATATATATATATATATATATATATATATATATATAAAAGATTAAAAAATAAGACTTATAGAATGCATAAAAGGTTAATTTTGTGTATGTGAAAAGGCTTGATGGAAGCATACCTATGTCTGAGTAAACTGAGACCAAGTGTGCTATTGCCTATATTGTTCGTTTATAATAGATAGTAGATTTGCCACATTTGGGTCTTGTGATGGGTTGATCGACATTGCCTATACATACATGCATAAGAGGCAACAAAATATGATTTCTCTAACAAAAGCCATGCTTAAATCTTAGACAAAAAAGGCAACATGTGGCATTAGAACATTGTTGAGACCTCTTACAATACTGCTTAGATAAGCAGGGTGGATAGTTACCCTTTCGGATGATAGCTTTTGAGGACTTTCCACACGCTTCCCACTATTAAAGACAAAGGCAACTTCTCTTTTACAAGAGAGAAGGATAATGAGAAGATCGAGGACTTCCCCTCCACTATAACCACCTACTCGCAAATAACCACTCCTAACTTGACACAAACAACATTCTAGATGGCCTACAATAATGCCCCATATCTCTATGCATAAGCTTAAACCCTAAACCCATCACCCAAGGGTGCAATAAACATGAGGTTGAATGAATAAGAGAGCTTATCTCGACAATGTCAAGCCAACCATGAGAAAACAACAACACAAGCTTAGACAAAAAAAAAGAGCAAGGTTAGAAGCAAGCATGGCAGAGAGATGATTGATGCAAGAGTCTCTTATGTATATCTCAAAACATGTATCTCGCAAAGATCGTTCCATGCCATCATTATGGAGCAATGAGTAGGATGACCGCCTAATCACTAATGTGCCTTAGGGAAAAGGAAGGCAACAAAGAATGAATGAAACATTACACAAGGTGAATACATTCTGCATTCTACATATTCCCACCATGGAGAAGTGGATTGGGAGATACAAACATATAATCAATAGACAAAAGGATGAGAGAAGAGCTTTCAAAAGAGAAAATAGATGCTTTTCATTCCCGCCTAATGTGGAATCTCTACCACATGTAATCAGTATAGAATGGCTTCGTATGGTAATATCAATGGCATCGTAAAATGGAGAGATGATCACAAGAGAAGAGTATGAGTATGCAAGAGGATGTGACCCTCAAGTAAGTATATTCTTCATCTCTATCTCATGTATATACCTTGTTTAATGTACTATACTAAATGTCATGCTTTTGTTTAATGTTAGTACAAACTATATAATGCAATATAGTCAAAGAGAAGGCACTTTCGCATGGAACGTGTGAATTCTAAAAAGAAACACATTTGATTATGGTGTGATAGCAACTTTTGAGCAAGAAAGTCAAGCTAGTAGACATGATAACAATGTCATAGAGGACAATCTTGAGTATTGTGGAACTATTCAAGATATTCTTGAGGCTGGATTTAAAACATTTAGTCTATTCATCTTTAATGTCAAGTTGTAATGAAGTAGGTTTGGGTACACATGCACATGGGAAATGACACCTAGACACTTGGGCTTAGGAACATTTACATGTGTACTTTCGGAGACCTTGGACTATATGAGGAATAGGACTCATAAACATTATACCCTTTTTTACCATATTCACTCTATAAACATTCATGTCTTCTTGGTACTCTTGCCCAAGCTTTCATGGCCTTTCTTGGCTATTGCCCTAGGATGGTGACCCACACCCATGTTGTCACTCCATGCTTTGAGTGGCCAACCCCAATCTCTTGCATTGATATTAGAGCTCTTTGCTTAGATCCCTAGGATCAAAGTTCTCGGCTTAGATCCTTGCTTAGAGAGTGATTAATGATAATCAATTCTAAATTATATTTAATATAATTTTCAAAATGTTATTTCTTAATCTTAATTAATGATAATCATTTTTAATCTAATTTTTTGAAATATATTTTCTTAATCTTGACTAATATTAATTATTTTTCATAATTAATTTTTACACAATTTTTAAATTTGCTAATTTTTTGTTTGACGAGATTAAGAAATAAATTTTTGTAATCATTTTAAATTTTATTTTCAAAACCCTAGTCCACATTAAGATTTGATTTCTTAAAATTATTGATCTTCTTGATCTTGATTTTTTTTTGAAAATTTTATTGATTTTCAAAATAAGATTTACAAAGATTAACAACCAATATTGAAAGATTTTCTTGCATTCTCTTACATAGAGAATCTACAATTTCAATTATTAATCCATTAAGCCTCTATTTCTGTCCTATTTTCCAAAATCTTAAAATTCTTGAAGCAAATTTACAAGAAGTTTGGTTACCGAAGCAGTCTTAAAAAAATTTCATTACAATTTTCAAAGACTGGTGCAGAGTATTGCAGAGTACAATTTGCTGTGCAAAAATTTGATACAGTTTCAAAGAAGTGTGTCAAATCTTGTGTAGATTTCAAAATTACACCAGATCATGATACAGTTTCAAGGACATGTGCCAAATCTTTGTGTATATTTTGAGAGTATGTGCAATTGATATAGATTTTCAAAGATTAGTGTAAATCTACAATGTAGAATTGAACAATTTACAAATTATACAAAGTTTATTGTGCTGATATCAAATCTTGACACAAACAAAATAGTAAGTGATACTTGATCAAATCTTTCAAATCTTGATCTTTTCTTACAAAGAAGATAGATAAAGATTACAAATCTGTTAGAATAGCACAAATCTACACAAATTTATATAAATCTTTATAATTAAAAGTAAAAAAAAAATATTAAGAAAACATCGTTTACAAGCACTTATCCTAGTTTACAACATTTGAACACATTGCCATCAAGAGGACATATAACATGTTCTATTACAGATCTGAGTATCGATATTATGCAAAAAGCATGTTGATGACTAGTTGATGTAAAGGTGTACAAGCTCTACAATTTTGAGTGCAAAAATTCAAAAAGTTGCTAGTTAACATTGAGTTTGCAAGTATGACCCTACTGAAAATTGAACCTAGTCTACTGTAGTGAACTAGTGTGTACCATACACCACAAGGTTCACTAACCTACAAACACATGATGCAAGTGTAGTTCGGATAGTACAAATGGTGTGATACAAAACTGAACTCTAAAAAGTACTCTACAAAAAGAATTTTTTTGTGACAAAAGAGACAAGCTATTCTCTACATAAAGCATATATGAGTTGGATTACATTACAAAGAATATGGGGTAAGCTTGAAGAGCACGGATTATTTTGTTCTTTTGCTGCTACATCATCAAAGGTAAGACAACCAACGCAATCAGGTATCACCCCTACAATAAAGGAAACTCAAGTACATGCAAAAGTTACAGTGATTTTACTAAGATATAGTTCAAATCTTCAAATAAGGCTGAGTCAAGGAATTCATTTCTTGGTTCACTGAAGGCTCAACCAACATTTTACAAAACAAAACAAGAAAGTGCAGATTCACAGAAAGCAAGCAAAGAGAGTCCAACATTTTTACAAAACAAAGTTTCAGTGATCTTACAATAAACGCACACACTTCACGGGTCTTCCCTTTCTTGCTTGAGAACCTCAGGCTGGCACAAGCTTTTCCTCTTACAGAAAAACAATTTAACCTATAGCCTCACAGCACAGGTTCATTTTCAAAGTAGGCTCGCTCTTTCGTATCTGGCAATGATAGGTGATCTGAGCCCTCCCGCTGAAGCAAGCAATGGTAGAGAAGTGGCTACTGCCAGCTGTGCGCCTTCGTGCTAGCAACTTGCTGATTTAGTGAGAGGCCGTGGCATCTTGTTTCCAGAAGAAGGTGGAATGGAGCCTTTGGTGGCTGCTTGCACACGAACAAGTTTGGGGACTACCAATGCAATAAAGCGCCTGAGCAACAGACTCGAGGCTAGTGAGAGATCAGCGCAGAATGCCTAGCAGAGGGTCGAGGAGCAACATTGATTCAGACGCCGCCATTGATCACAGAAAACAACAAGTGAGAACATCAGGCCTTCACAATACTATAGTAGCAAGCAAGATCATGAGGCGAGATCGTCAAGAAAGCGAGATCATCAGGCCTTCACAGCACGTAGCCGACGCAGCAAATTTAAAAGAAATTGTGGCAATACTGTGGCACATCTTCCATCATATAGCAGTAGCAACAGTCAATGTGCAGTTCAACTCAAGTTTAGCAGCTTCATCGCCCCACTGTGAGACTCAGCAGAGCAAAGGAAGCGACTAGTCTCTTGCACATGCCATCATCTTTGCTTATTGTGAAGAGAGCATTATGAGCATCACAGAGCTTTTGCAGCTCTCAGCAACTCTCCAATGCTCAAACCCACAAACGAAGAAGGAAGTGGTTGCCACTGAAGGAGGGAAAAAAAGAACAAGAAGAAGATGGTGAGACAGAAAGTTTGTTTTTTCCATCCCTTCTATCATCTTTTGGCCTTAACCCTATTTTCACTCACATCTCCACCCTCCATCTCCTTTACATCTTGTCCCTTCATTTCTTTGAGGTTTTTCATATTAGCCCATCTTGCCTATTTTGCAACTTGTTTCCACATAGCTTTTGACGTGCTCTTGTGCCGAAGTATTTTCGTGGGTTTCTTCTTTGGATTTGGATTTTTTTAACACTTGCCGTCGTGATCGTTTTCACGTGCATTTTGGCCCTTGTCACATGCACACTTTTGGCTATTTGGTTTATCTTTTCAGGCGTCCACGTGCATATTTTTAGCCATTTAGTGTATTTAGGGCGTTCACGCGCGTATCTTGGCCCTTGTTTATGCATGGGTGCTCATTTTGAGCATTTTAGTCATTGTTTTGGCTTTTGCTCATGTGTGGGTGACCATTTGAGCATATGGGGGCCTTTTAAACGCAGTGTAGGATTTTTGAGCACATTTAGGGGTGTTTCCACACTTTCTAGCTTTGGTAGGACGACATGGGTATCCATTACTACCTCTACCCCACCTACGATCGCCATGCTATCCACCATCATCGTCATTGATATCACTATGTCTCCATCCCAGACGCTAATCGTGCGGCATCTGCTCATACCCTATCACTCTGGCTTTATGCCCGTCATCTTGATTTTCCATTTCATGTGAGGACATGCATATCATTTTGCTAACTTCATACATACATTTGCCACATCGCGGCTTCGACCTCTAGATCCTTCTTCACCAACATCATGCTATGATGACACATCATATTCATGTCACTTATGGATGTTTGAGCTTGAGATGTTGTATCTTAGCCCGTTTATACACTTATTTGATGAGGGGGATGTCCGTGCTGCCAAATGGTCCAAACGTTCTACATATGGTGATTTTGTTAAGGATCTATGTGGTTATCTTTACAGGGATGGTTCAACATTGCTTGCATGGGATGATGTATGTAGGGACTTGATTGAGTGCCCTGAATTTGTGAGTAGAGATAACTATATACCTCAAGATAGGTATCATTATGACATGCATTCAGTGGATGATGATGTGGATAGTGTGATGATGATGTTCATGCTATGACTACAGGTGATTATATGGGTGATGAGATGATTATAGTAATCATTCATGGGATACATTTTAAGAGTTATGGCATGACAGGTTTGGATCTTCCTTGGAGGACATGGATCGAACATATTGCCACTTTCGTTTCACTATCATAGTGGCGTTCGCATGGGCCTTGAGAACTTACGACTCACCGACCAGCCAATCATCTCATTGATTCTCATTTACATAGACCAACTCATTCATTATTATATGATGGGGATGATGAGGATGATGTTGTATTGTACACACACACATGATGATATTGATGTATTGCACAGACATACACATGATAATAGTGATACACGTGCACTTGATACCACTGACACATATGCACATGATGATGATGTATGTGTTAGTGATATTGATGGGGATGATGAGGATGATGTTGTATTGTACACACACACATGATGATATTGATGTATCGCACACACATACACATGATAATAGTGATACACATGCACTTGATACCACTGACACATATGCACATGATGATGATGTATGTGTTAGTGATAGTGAGGGTGAGGGTGATGTGTGTGAGTTAAATCATGTGGACATGATATCGAGGAGGGCAGAAATGGCATCGAGCATTATGAGCATCATAGAGCTACCTATCTCTATTCCTCATAGGGATACATTAGATGACCATAGTGGTGCATTCCATGATCTTGATGGGCATTTGACTAGTCATGATCATTTGGCTAGTCATACATCCCTGGTTACACATGGGATTAACACTTCACATGTCGTTGAGCACATCATAGGCCATGAGGAGCATAGACCCGAGGTTCTAGTATTAGATGTGTTGGGTTACTCCTCTAGATTTGTTACATGTGGAGAGATTTTTAATATGACCACTACTACTAGTTTTCATAGCATTCTTGGCAGCATTTGGGTGGATCGAGTTATTGTGATTGAGTAGTTAGGGATAGTGCATGAGAGTAGAATTAAGTTCGTAGAGATGAGACATTTGATCTAGGTATTTCCTTAGATCTAGTGTTATTGGAGATTGATCTATCATGGGACTTAGGTCATATAGGGACACCAGTCTACTCTTAGCTTATGCTTCCAATCATTAGCTTCTACAATCTTGGTCAGGATACTATATAAAGGACTTTATTAATACTTTCTACTTTCCCATTGGCTTAAGGATAGTATGGTGTGATGACTCTCAATGGACCACCATAAATCTAGTTAAAAGATGTTCAATGAGACCTTATTGATGAAATGGGGACCCTTATTATCACTAACCAATTCTAGGGGACACCCAAACCTTGATATGATATGCTCATAAAATAACTTAGCACTTATACGAGCATCTGCCTTTCGTGTGTCTTTCGCTTCTGCCCACTTTTTTGAAATAGTCAATGCCCAAGGATGATATACTAGGCTTGTGTTTGTCACACAACTAGGCTAATGGGTCCAATAAACTCTATTCCCCATTTCTCAAAAGATATACTAGGCTTGTGTTTGTCACACAACTAGGCTAATGGGTCCAATAAACTCTATTCCCCATTTCTCAAAAGGGCTTGCATTTGTTGCACAACTGGGCTAATGGGTCCAACAAACTCTATTCTCCATTTCTCAAAAGGTGGTTGCTGCACAATAATCGAGACTAAAGGCATTATCTTGTCCATGGGGAATGTTAAAGCATTGGCATTCATCATAGTGTTTGACAAATTCCATGGCATTACCAAACATGGTTGACCACCATAACCCTAACTGTAAGATCTTCCTTGTTGCTGTTATTTGCCTGGAAAATGTCTGTAAGATTCCTCCCCCAACCCCCTTTTTGATGTCTAGTATCTTTCCCTGTAATCAATCCCTCTTCAGAAATATAAAGACCTTGTTTCTAACTGTTTTAACCTAGAGAGAGAAAATATTCTAGAGAGAGAATATTCAGATTTTGAATATTTTTGAATAGAAAAATATCTCATATAATTAAGATGAATCCCCCTGAAACAGAAATTCAAAAAGAATTTTCAAATGTGCAATTGGAATTAATTGGAAATAGGTATAAAGAACCTTAGTCTAAGGGTCTAGATTTTCAGAAATCTTTAGACTATGGTCCAATTAAGGTTCCTATGGGCCAATAGCATCAATACATGTGTAGGGAGGAGATAAATCCAATTTGTAAAAAGAAGATACCCAAAAATGAGTAAATGCTCGCATAAGGTGAAGAGTTGAAAATGTACAAGGTTTATTAGTAAAAAACTATGAGCAATATTAAAAATATGAGATATTTTGGGTATCCAAAAATGAGTAAATGCTCACATAAGATGAAGAGTTGAAAATGTACAAGGTTTATTAGTAAAAAAAAAACACATATGTAAAGAAGGGGAGTTCTTTAAAGGAGGTGCATATTTCACATAAGATGAAGAGTTGAAAATGTACAAGGTTTATTAGTAAAAGAAAACTATGACACATATGTAAGGAAGAGCATATTTCACATAAGATGAAGAGTTGAAAATGTACAAGGTTTATTAGTAAAAAACTATGAGCAATATTAAAAATATGAGATATTTTGGGTATCCAAAAATGAGTAAATGCTCACATAAGATGAAGAGTTGAAAATGTACAAGGTTTATTAGTTTAAAAAAAACACATATGTAAGGAAGGGGAGTTCTTTAAAGGAGGTGCATATTTCACATAAGATGAAGAGTTGAAAATGCACAAGGTTTATTAGTTTTTAAAAAAAAAACTATGACACATATGTAAGGAAGGAGAGTTCTTTAAAGGAGGTGCATATTTCACATGCTTGAATGAGTTTTAAACTCATAAAAATTGAGATATTTTATCTCTCCTCTCTCCTCATTCAAGTCTAGTTCCAAAAAGTTAGCTTAACTGACCTAAAAATGGTCAAAAAGTGACCTAACTGACTTGGAAAATTCTAGAATTAGTTTGTTTGGTTAGGAGCTCAAATTTTCCTATAAATAGAAGCCTCCCCTTGTTGAAAAAAATATAAAGTCTTATGCATTGTTACTCTACTCTACCTAAGCCAAGAACTGTGAATTCTTTAATAATTCACTAGTTTTTGATACTTCTCTCTTTCTTCAATCCCCATTGGTGGCTCCATCAACATACTAAACCAATTGATTGGTTGGGGGCCTCTACCGTGAACAAAGAATCAAGCAAATTATAAGATAAGTATAGTGAATTATGATCTTTTCTATAATTTCTCAATGATTCTCTCTTCTCAACCCCTCTCAAGCTTGAGAAGCTTAATTGGTATGGTTTTTGAAATGCTATTGAAGTTAATTAATTAATGATAGTAAAGAATTACATAAAATTCAAGATTAAGCTATGCTTGAGGCTAAATTAATGGCTTCTTTCTATGCTTTTAGTTTATGTATATTGATGATTCAATCCATTTATGGATTGATGATCCAATTAGAGACCATTCTAATTATTTTCTTAATGATCCAATTAGAGACTATTATGGATTGATGATCCAATTAGAGACCATTCTAATTATTTTCTTAATGATCCAATTAGAGACCATTATGGATTGATGATCCAATTAGAGACCATTCTAATTATTTCTTTAATAATGAGCCTTATCCCTTAGAAAAAAATTGAGATTTATGAGTCATAGTAGCGGAGCTATGGCAAAATTTTTATAGAAATTACGCATAAAATAATTTCATTCAAAGCATAAAAAGAGGACTTCCTACCATATTCTAGGAACTATCATCCTAGATTAATTAAAAGAATATTATTATGTATGGAGATATGGATGTTTGCATGTAGATGTAGAGGTATGGATGTGAGTGTGAATGTGGAGGTGGATGTATGCATGGAGATGTGGATGTATGCATGTAGAAATAGATGTGTAGATGAGGATGTAAATGGAGATGTGGATGGATGCATGTAGAAGTAGATGTATAGATGTAGATGTGAATGGAGATGTGGATGTATACATGTAGATGTAGATGTATAGATGTAGATGTGGGTGTGAAGGTGGATGGATGCATGTAGATGTAGGTGTATAGATGTAGATGTGGATGTGGAGGTGGATGGATGCATGTAGAAGTAGATGTATAGATGTAGATGTGAATGGAGATGTGGATGTATACATGTAGATGTAGATGTATAGATGTAGATGTGGATGTGGAGGTGGATGGATGCATGTAGATGTAGATGTGAATGGAGATGTGGATGTATGCATATAGATGTAGGTGTATAGATGTAGATGTGGATGTAGAGGTGGATGTATGCATGTAGATGTAGATGTATAGATGTGGATGTGAATGTGGAGGTGGATGTATGCATGTAGATGTAGATGTATGGAGGTGGATGTGAATGTGGATGTGGATGTATGCATAGAGATGTGGATGTATGCATATAGATGTGAATGTACGCATATAGATGTGGATGTATGGATGTGAATGTGCATGTAGATATGGATGTATGGATGTGGATGCATGAATGTGCATGTAGATGTGGATGTGAAAATAGATGTATGGATGTAGATGTGGATGTATGGATGTGAATGTGGATATGGATGTAGATATATATATGGATATGAATATATGATATGTGATGTGAAGGAATCTGAAGTGATGAGATGGAAAATGATGTGATAGAATGAGTACACATATAACTGGAATGTGGAATAAGCAATGTGGATTGATGAGGGATAATGTGGAAAAATGAGAGTTAATATAGAAACTGTATTTTGTGACTGTTTGTAAATGCTGTTTGTAAATGACTGTTTTATGTCAAGATTGCTGGGAAAGCATTGTGACCATCTTGTGATTAAGGTCGTGGAGACCTAACTGAAAAAGTTGCAACTGCTGACGGAGAGTCAATGAAGGACGTCTCGCGTAGCAAGGTCGGCCGAGGTCTTGACCAGCCTCGGTGCGATTAAAATGGTGAGCTTCCGGTACGGTGGATGAGGGGCCAAGGAAGCGGCCTATGAGTGAAGCGCTAGGTCACCTGCGAAGGATCCTAGAGGGTGCTGACCATACGGTGCGCGGGATCTGGGTCGCCTAGGATACCCACGCGTGCGTCGAGGAAGATATTGGAACAGAGTTGGAGTTGTTTTCTGAAATCGGGCATGGATCTGGTTGATTGACCTTGCTGGTCTTCAATGGATGAGTCCATGGCTCTTTATATGGATCTATTGGTTGATCTTGCTGATCTTCAACGAGAGTCCATCTTGATAAGTGATTATATTGCCGAGTATTATGGGCTAGGGATTAGGAAACGGCCCCTGAGTGGACAGGTGGTGAGCGTCCTAGTTGCCAATGATGCCATAGATACTCTGATGAAGGAATGATGGAAAAATTAAGAATCAACTGGATAAATTGGAAGATGGTGATCAGTGATACTATGGTTTTATTAAAGGATTGTTTTAAACTGGTTGAATCTGTGAAAAGGCAATTTCATATTGGGTGTGTGAGTGGTGTGACTAGTTTTATTTTGCATGAACATCCGGCTAGGGGGCCTTGGAACTCTTTTCCTTGGTACCCGGGACAAAACCTAACCAAATTATTAATTGGATCCCATCACTACAGTGGTTGGGCGGTTGGCTAACCCATGGGATTGGATGGGGTTAGGCTGGACTGATGGATCCGTAAATCGAGACTCAAACTTTTGTTTTTACGATAGATAAAATAAATCCCGGACAGTAACTGTTCTATGGATAGGAATCAACGGCTGTGCCTCTTGAATGGGAAAAAAAGCGTTGATCCCAATGATCCAAGTGCAAGTTTCTTCCTTGATCTGACCAAGTATCTTATAGATGTAATTGGATCAACTCGATCAGAAATGATCTTGACTACGTTAGAGTAAAAAGTTATCTTGGTGGAATCGCCCGTGCCTTCCGGTAAAGGAAGTTTTTCCGGGTTCGGTTTTGGAACAACCGACGGATTAGTCTCTTATCCGGATATCCGTGGGTGAGGCCCCGAATGTGGGACCCCTGTCCCGCGCGAGAAGTGCTACTTCCGCTGCTAGTATCCCGAATCTGTTGCTCGGTGGGAACAGGGTGATCTTACAATGTCCATTCCACTATGAGATTCTTCTAAAATGGTCAAGAACTCATCCTCCCCACACTGTCTTAGTATATGATCTTTGCCTAGCTTATATAATTGACCAGCTATGCTACTAATTGGGTGCTACCAACTTAATAAGTCCTCGCATCAAGACTGTTCTTGTTTAATGGCTTATTGTGTGGAAATCTATAGGCAAGATACTCGGAGATTTCTTTACTCCATTTTGGTAATAGATCTCAAAAACATGACACTCCTTGGTCTATTTAAAAACAATCAAAAGCTTATACAATGGCTTAGAGATACTAGCATTGAACACAGTGAACCTTTAGTAATTAATAGCTCACATGTCCCATAAACCATTGTACTCCCTTGTTGGTGGCAATTCCAATAAACCATTGTACTCCCTTGTTGGTGGCAATTCCAATATGAGTTTCACCTTACTATCATTTGTGGAAATCTCATTCTTGGACACTATATGTCATCCCAATATTACTACATGCTTTACCCAAAATTGGAATTTCAAAGGGTTTAAGGATATATGATACAATCGACACCTTTCAAACATTTTTCTTAGGCAAGAAAATTGCTCCATCCATTGTGATTATATGCACAAAACCTCAATGAACACCTCCAAAACCATTTTTTGAAGTAATCCTTGAATGTTGTGCTCATTAATCTCTCTTGAAGATTGTAGGAGAGCATTGGTTAGTCCAATTGGCATGACCTTATATGCAAAAGTTCCCCATGTGGTGGTGAAAGTAGTTTTATGTTGGTCCTCCTCCAGTGCATTGGGGATACTTGGTTATATCCTGAGAATTCATCAAAATAACTATAGGTTTCTGCACCCTGGCACCCTTTTCAAAACATGCTCTATGTATAGTAATGGGTAGTGATCTCTATGAGGGTTGTTGCATTCACCTTCTTCAAATTGACACACACACGAATCTTTCCAATTTTCTTGGGTATAATCATAATTAATGATACCCAATTTGTGTGCTCAATTTCATAAATGAAATCCGCAGAGCAATGAGTTTGTCCATTTCCTCCTTTACAATTGTTGAACACTTCATATTCATTTGGTAAGGATGCTACTTGATTGGTCTTGAGCTTTCCATGACAGGGATTGTGTGTTACACCACTCTAGTGGCACTCTCTTCATGTATTTATAGCTCCAAGAAAAATAGTCCTTGAACTCTTTTAATAGAGTAATTAATGCCTTTTCCTCTTGCGAGGTTAGATCCATGGCAAAATGAAGATAGGTTTGGGATCTTCACCGGGCTCTATAATATCTACCTCTTTTACCTCTGTAAGTCCATATAGATGAACTACTTTCCTTTCATCAACATCAAAGGATTTGAAATGTCTTGGAACCTTTTGCAAGTCCGGCTCATCATCATTCTCCTCTTTTCTTGCCAAAGCTCTTTTTTCTTCCCTCCAAGACTTTGTTTTGTTTCCTTCTTGTTGATCTTGTGAGCTTAGGAGGGTTTTGGCTCACTTTTGGCTCTTGGGGTGTTTGAAAGATTACCTGGTGAACCACAACTGTCGTGAGGATCTTTCCAATGGCCGAGCTCGTAACCCTTGAGGTCTCCAAGCTCTACAACTCCTTGAGAAGCAATTCCACTATGGCTCCCGTGAGCGTTATCACACCGCCACGTTGCACTATGGGTCCTCATACCTCCTCTCACCTCACCTCACTTTACTCACACACACTCATTAGCATGCATTAGGTCTCCAAGCTCTACAACTCCTTGAGAAGCAATTCCACTACACCTTCCGTGAGCGTTATCACATCGCCACATTGCACTATGGGTCCTTGTACCTCCTCTCACCTCACTTCACTCACACACACTCATTAGCATGCATTAGGGAGAGAGATTAACAAGAGGATTAGCAAGAGCAAGACTCAATTGCACAATGGGAGAGTATATTGTATTATGAGAGATATTCACTGTTACTCTGCTCCTGTCATGAGCCATTTACATTGAATTTTTTAATAATTCAGATATTTTTGGCCTAATCCTCTCCAAAGTGAATTGGTGGCCACTCTTGCTTCAAACAAGAGTAGAACCCTCAATCCCTCAAGCCAAAGGAGAGCTTACAAGCTCTACGTAAGTTAATTTTCTTACTTTGTTTAATGAAAAATCTATGGTTTTCTTGATTTTTATGTTTTGAAATGTTTGAATTAAATTCAAATGCTATGCCTTTGATAAAAAGGCCACCCCCTTCTCTTCTTTACATTCCAACCCTTCTTAATCCTAGAAAGATTAACTAAGGCATTAATTAAACTCTTCTTATTGTTTACTCTCTTGAATTTAGAAAATTGTGTAGATTAGAGTTCTATAAATCTAATTTGGGTTAATTTAAGTTAAATAAAGAATGATAAAAATGAGAAATGGTCAGCCATACAAAGGAGGTTATGGCAAAATTTTCTAAAATTTTGTGGAAAAGAAAGTTTATTTTTATGTTATTCCAAATCAATAATTCCCACCATTTTTACATCTAAAAGAAATATTCTAATTACTCCATGTACATATTCACCTATGAATATGCATGGATATCACTGATATTAATTATTAAAATTGATTTCTATGCATATAAAGATGCGTAAAGGAAATTTCTTTATTACAAAAGTGTTATTCTCATTAAATTTGATTTTTATGCATAGAAAGATGCATAAAGGAATTTTTTAAATTACAAAAGTGATATTCTCATTAAAATTGATTTCTATGCATAGAAAGATGCATAAAGGAATTTTTTTAAATTACAAAAGTGCTATTCTCATTAAAATTGATTTTTATGCATAGAAAGATGCATAAAGGAAATTTTTTATTATTACAAAAGTGTTATTCTCATTAAATTTGATTTTTATGCATAGAAAGATGCATAAAGGAATTTTTTCTTTTTATTACAAAAGTTTTATTCTCATTAAATTTGATTTTTATGCATAGAAAGATGCATAAAGGAAATTTTTTTATTACAAAAGTGTTATTCTCATTAAAATTGATTTCTATGCATAGAAAGATGTATAGAGGATTTTTTTAATACAAAAGTGTATTCTCATTAAATTTGATTTTCATGCATAGAAAGATGCATAAAGGAATTTTTTTATTACAAAAGTGTTATTCTCATTAAATTTGATTTTTATGCATAGAAAGATGCATAAAGGAATTTTTTTTATTACAAAAGTGTTATTCTCATTAAATTTGATTTTATGCATAGAAAGATGCATAAATGAATTTTTATTATAGAAGCGTTATTCTTATAAAAAATTAATTTTTATGCATAAATAGATGCATAAAGAATTTCTTTTTATTTTAAAAGTGTTATTCCTATTAAATTTGATTTTATGCATAAATAGATACATTAAAGGATTTTTTAAATAAAAGTGTTATTCCCACTGAAGTTGATTTTTATGCATAAATAGATGCATAAAGAATTTTTATATCAAAATAGAATTCTCTTAAATTCTATGTTTAAATTCTATGAGTATTTGATAAATGAATAATTAAATAATCTAAGAGATAAATTTCTTTCGTTTTATATTCACACGGATTGTAAAAAGAGAATTCAGGAAATCTATCGAGATCGAAATATTTAGATAAATGATTAATCTATTCCTCATTGGAATTCGTAACTAATTTATAGAAATTAGTTAAGTGAATATTCGAAGAAAGAAATTCAGTAAAATAGTAACTGAATTACCAAACCTTTTCGAGAAAGATAGTTCAGGAAAAATCTTATCCAACTCAAACCTTGAATCAGACTATGACCAAGACCAAACTCTTTCATCAATTTCGAGGAAAGAGGGTGTGACCAGTTTAGAAAAATACATTCAAAACTCTTGCCAAATCTGAAACTAAGTTTGAGACCTTCGAATTGATCTGTGGATCAAGATTATAGAGTTCGAGGAATTCTGGTATGAAATTCAAAATTCTGATCAAGAAGTTTTGAGGATACTGATTGAAGAAATACTCCTTGTATTCAAAAGAAAATCAAACTGAAAACTTGCATAGAAATGAGATGTGATGAGATGTGATGTGAATCAGATAGATGTGAATAAATGGATGGATATCGATGTGTATGTGAATGTCTATGTGAAGAATGGACGTGAATGTGTATGTGAAGAATGGATGTGAATGTGTATGTGAAGAATGGATCTGGATGTGTATGTGAAGAATGGATGTGGATGAGTATGTGAAAGAATGGATGTGAATATATGTGAAAGAATGGATGTGAATGTATGTGGTTGTGTATGTGAAAGAATGTGATGTGACATGAATATATGTGGATATGAAGTGATAGATATGAATGTATGGATAGATGTGAGTAGTCATACATGTGAACGATTGGATGGATGTGGATGAATGAGATGAGATGTGTATGAATGAGATATGATGTGGATAGAAGTGATGTGATATAATGTGGATAGAATGCATGTGTTTCCAATGTGCAATTGGAATTAATTGAAAATAGGTATAAAGGACCTTAGCCTAAGGGTCTAGATTTTTAGAAATTTTTAGATTATGGTCCAATTAAGGTTCCTATGGACCAATAAGATTAATCCAAATGTAGAGAGGAGATAAATTGAAGAATAAAAGAAAAACCCCCCAAAAATGAGTAAATGCTCACATAAGATGAAGAGTGGACTAAGGACAAAGAAAACAATAAAAAAACTAAATTTTGACACCTCAGTGTGGGGATCTCCCCTCATGAAGTAGGTGTCTTTTTCTCATCATTACCCTCAATTTTTTATCAATAAAATGAGATATTTTCATCTCTCCTCTCTCCTATTTCAAAACTAGATCCAAAAAGTAAGCTGAACTGACCCAAAAATGGTTAAAAATTGACCAAACTGATCTGGAAAATTCTAGAATCAGTTTGCTTGGTTAGAGGCTCACTTTCTCCTATAAATATAAGCCTCCCCTTTGTAAAATCTTAATAGTGTTTATGCATTATTACTCTGCTCCTGTCATGAGCCATTTACATGAACATTGAACATTGTTACTCTGCTCCTGTCATGAGCCATTTACATTGAACATTGAATTTTTTAATAATTCAATTATTTTTGGCCTAATCCTCTCCAAAGTGAATTGGTGGCCGCTCTTGCTTCAAACAAGAGTAGAACCCTCAATCCCTCAAGCCAAAGGAGAGCTTACAAGCTCTACGTAAGTTAATTTTCTTACTTTGTTTAATGAAAAATCTATGATTTTTTTGATTTTTATGTTTTGAAATGTTTGAATTAAATTCAAATACTATGCCTTTGATAAAAAGGCCACCCCCTTCTCTTCTTTACATTCCAACCCTTCTTAATCCTAGAAAGATTAACTAAGGGATTAATTAAACTCTTCTTATTGTTTACTTTCTTGAATTTAGAAAATTCGAATGATAAAATGAGAAATGGTCAGCCATACAAAGGAGGTTATGGCAAAATTTTCCAGAATTTTGTGGAAAAGAAAGTTTGTTTTTATGTTATTCCAAAAGAGTAATTCCCACCATTTTTACATCTAAAAGAAATATTCTAATCACTCCATGTACATATTCACCTATGAATATGCATGGATATCATTGATATTAATTATTAAAATTGATTTCTATGCATAGAAAGTTGCATAAAGGAATTTTTTAAATTACAAAAGTGTTATTCTCATTAAATTTGATTTTTATGCATAGAAAGATGCATAAAGGAATTTTTTTAATTACAAAAGTGATATTCTCTTTAAAATTGATTTCTATGCATAGAAAGATGCATAAAGGAATTCGTTTAATTAGAAAAGTGTTATTCTCATTAAAATTGATTTCTATGCATAGAGAGATGCATAAAGGAATTTTTTTAATGCATAGAGAGATGCATAAAGGAATTTTTATTATTATTACAAAAGTGTTATTCTCATTAAATTTGATTTTTATGCATAGAAAGATGCATAAAGGAATTTTTTTTAATTTTATTACAAAAGTGTTATTCTCATTAAATTTGATTTTTATGCATAGAAAGATGCATAAAGGAATTTTTTTATTACAAAAGTGTTATTCTCATTAAAATCAATTTCTATGCATAGAAAGATGCATAAAGGAATTTTTTTAATTACAAAAGTGTTATTCTCATTAAAATTGATTTCTATGCATAGAAAGATGCAAAAAGGAATTTTTTTAATTACAAAAGTGTTATTCTCATTACATTTGATTTCTATGTATAGAAAGATGCATACATGAATTTTTTGATTACAAAAGTGTTATTCTCATTAAATTTGATTTTTATGCATAGAAAGATGTATAAAGGAATTTTTTTAATTACAAAAGTGTTGTTCTCATTAAATTTGATTTTATGCATAGAAAGATGCATAAAGGAATTTTTATTGTAAAAGCGATAGGTGGGTAAAGAGCAATTTTTTATATTCTCAAAATCCCAAGAGTAGTGTTAGATGGTTACAAATTTTGTGGATAATCTTCACCCCTATAAACTCCTTGGATACTCATGTTGCATGTGTCCCAATAATTGATGACAATAATAACACTTAGACTTCTTCACAGTTTTCTTATAAGAAATCCACATTGTGTAAGAAAGTTTCCAAGAAAGATTGTAGAGGGCAAAACACTTAGATTTGTAAACCTTTATTGATCTAAGACATTAGCATAGTTCTTGTAAAGATTAACAAAGACTACATCACAGTTAATGTTGTTGTTGTTGCTACTACTCTTTGTCTATGTCATCATCTTCATCTAGGTCATGGATGACCTTTTGAGTCTTGCAAGTCATTTGTTCCTGAATTTGTAGTAGGTCTTCCAGGGCTTGGTGTCCTAGACCTTGCTGAGTTTGGCCTTTCCTATCTTAATGATTGTTGTGTTAGCATCAAGTGGAAGGCACAGGATCTCCTCTTCTTCCTGGGTCTTTAGGGCTTGGACCTTTGTCTGAGGGCAGCGACTGCCAATGCTGTTGTGCTCTCCAGCACTTCTTCTTTAGCCCTTGGACGGCATCGCCTTAGACCTTGGCTAGATTTTATGCTTTAGCTAACTCTCCTCTAAGCTTGTCCACCTGAGCTTTGAGTATGTTTTTCTCACTGGTGAGGGTTCTGATCTTCCCTTCACTTAGTTCTTTCTACTGGACTAAGGCCTTCTCCACTAGAGTGAGCTTGTTCTACATTTTTGTGTTATGTTGAGCCATTATATTTGCTTTTCTCTCTAGGTCTCTGGCTTTAGCTGCAACATTTTTGAGTAGTCCATGTTATTGCTGATTCAGGGCACACATCTGATTGATGGTGTTCCGAGCCTTTGACTCATATTCCTCAATGGAAGTGACGGCATGAGAGAGGATGCTCTAGGCCAGAGTTATCAGCCCTTTGTTCATGTGCAGTTACTGTGTAGGGAGTTGTGCCTCCAGTTCTTTGGGTAGTTTGGGCATGTGCCCTTTTGAACTTCTTCTTCTCCCAGTAAATGTCTAGCACTCAGCAGAATGTTCCCCAATTAAGAAGGCTAGACTCTCATTCGGGTCCATCTACTGGTACAACGATAATTTTTGGGAGAAAATGAGCCAACGAAATATAGATGAGAGTGGAGGAATAGTGGAACCCCTGGAAACAGGAGCTTTGGGCCTCCGAAATCCTGATTCACCAAGTGGCTCTATTAACATCACCTTAAATTTTATGAAGAAGACATTCAACTATCATATTTTTAGGTGTAGCTTCAGTAAAGGATTAGGGGCAAGACTTGGAACCTCGAGGTTCACTCCCATATAAAGTAGCCAAACCATGTATGATGCCACAATGTAGAAACTTTACCATGGAACCCAATTCCAATTCTTCTTCATTTTGACAAGGAACAGGGGACTCAGGGAAGGGTAAAGAGCTAATGATCAGGACTACCTGATCAGGACTATGATCAGGACTATGATCAAGACTACCTGATCACAAAGAGATCCATGCAAGCATTTAGAGAGTGTTTCCTCAACCCTGAATTCAACCAATAGCCTCAAGGCTTGGCTAGTAGAGGACACGTGACATAGGAAACTACACAACCCAACCCCATAGGGTAAGAGATCACATACCCTGAAATAGAGGGTCTCATGTAACCACCTCCTTACATTCCATCACCATGTGAATACGCAGAAGATACGCTAAGGTTATCATTCAAAATGGGAAGGGGGTTTGCAACCAACATAACACCTAGAAGCTCAAAGTTGGGAAAAACCAAGCCAATCCACATCTTAGAATTGGAGATCCATTCAATGCCTAGAGAAGTTCGATCAAATTTGTGAGGCCATAGAGTAGATTAATGATCCTACCATGATCTACTCATTCAAAATTTTCCTTGAAAGCAAAGTAGGTCAATGGTTTGGGTCACTAAACCCAATTGAGAAGGCCAGCTACTCTACAAAATCTTGAGACGCACATTCATTGTGGGATTCTTTCCAATGAACAAGATGGAGCCCTATCACACACATATCTATAACTTTAAGAAGGAAGAGGGAGAAACCATGCGGGACTATATTGGTAGAACCAAACATCTCCATATGAGATGCAATACCCACAAAAGGTTGGATGACTTGTCGCTCCATTGATTAATTTATGATCAGACTTAAGAGCAAGAACCTTTAGGACCATCTCTTCATTTCTAGGCACTATGTCTTTGATGAGTGCTTTCGGTGAGGCAATAGACCTAGTGGATGAACCTACAAGACAAGGATGTAGAAGTCATCAACTCGAACCAAGAAATAGGGGATGCATCATCCAAAGCCTCGTCTCATCAGTTAAGGGTCACCAACCAGCACGAAGTAGAGTCCTAGTTAAGGACATGAGCATAGAATTCACTCAATCATTTAGGCTAGTAGAGTGGAAAGGACAGCCCCAAAAGGTGACCTCAAGGCTAGCCCCAACCAGCACCTCAAGCAAGACACCCACATCTATTCCCGCAAAGAGATATGGTTTGGTATGTAATCATCTACCTGCTGCCCAAGTTATACAAGTATGCAGTGTCCAATACTACGGCCTAGACAGTAACAATATTCTGGTGATTGCCCCATAGTGCCACGGGGACCATGACACAACTCATTGTTGGTACTAGAGGGAAACTTGACACTCCTTGTGCTAAAGCAACCACTAGCCCTACCGCCCATACCAAATTCTTCTCACATGACATATAATCCAATGCCAATTAAACCCTATACCGAGAGGTACGTATAGATCACCACCAATGCCATACCCACCTCTTATATTATCACCCCAACCGGTTCCTCCTAGAACCACACCATTATAACAATACTCAATGACATTGTCTGTGGACTTCTAGAGTCCAAAAAAGGAGAGGTATGAGTCGTATGAGTAATACGACTCATATGGATATCAAGAGCAACTTGAGCAATTGAATATGCAAAAAGGCTAGTGAGCCAGAACCAAAGGTCTAGAAGAAGAAGATCTTGAAGAGCACACAAAAACGTAATGCATGGTTAGTTGTCAAGGGCAACAACGTTGTGACCATTGAAAGTGGTTCGGATGATAGCTACAAAGCTACCTCCCTCTCGGAGAGAACAAGTGATCTCCCATTCAAACCAGCTCATCCCAAAGAAAAGAAACCCATGACTATGCAAACCTTTCAAAGAAACTTAAGAAGTACCCCAACCCCGTGTTGGAGAAAGAGAGAAAAAATCAAGCCTAAGAGCTTATGAGGAAGAAACTCATAAGAAATCCATTGACTACACAAACCTTTCAAAGAAACTCAAGAAGTATGTCATATGCACATTATGTGTGCATATACTAGGAGGCTAACCCACATTAGGCTTGTGAGCATGGGAGCATGGGAACAAGCTCTAGTGGAGCATGGGCTAGGACTAACCTTAAGGGTTAAGGCATGGGCTAGGACTAACCTTAAGGGTTAAGGTTAGGGTCAGGCATCCAAGGGTCACACATGGGAAATGGAGAGTCAAGAGTCACTTGAGGGCCCTCCTATATAATAGGGGCATGGGGCACACTCAAGGGAGGCTTGGCGGCTTGAGGCCAAGGCTATGTTATGCTCTCTTGTGGAGAGGATCATATCTACTCACCTACCATTTCACACTATAGCTACATGGTATTGGATTGGAGTTATACCCTTTGATGGTATGGGACATCAAGGTAGAGGTATGATGTATTTCATTTATAATTCATGTGTGCATCCCTTGGGCTTGGGGGTGTTCAGGTGGGTGAGTTTATGCCTGATTTATGCATGTTTATGCATAACAATTATATAGAGAGATCTTAGGGTACCCCAACCCCATGTTGGAGAAAGAGAGAAAAAAGCAAGATCAATAGCTTATGAGGAAGGTATAACCTGTGTTGGAATTAGGGTTGCAGGAATGCACACACAACTTCAAGAAGATGAGGAAGCTTGAGCACAACACAGTAGTGTATTATGAGTGCCAAAAATGAAAGATAACAAGCCCTAGAAGATAATGGGCGTATATACAATGCACGGGGGAAAAAACCTCCTAGTGAGGGAAAAAGTGCCCCGGCGGTCCTAAGTGTGTTCACACACATCACTACTATAATATGGTAACAAATCCCCCCTGGAGTGATGCGGTGAACAAGAGCTAGCACTCATGTATAGGGAAGTGTCTAGCTATGTGGACGAATCCACAAAAGGGAGTAAGCCCAAAGCTTTGCGAAAAGCTTCGAACTTCTCACGAGGCAGAGCCTTTGTGAAAAGGTCTGCAAGGTTATCCTGTGTTGGCACATAAGCCAAACTGATCTCTCCTGCAGAGAGTCTCTCCCTGACATAATGGTAGTGCACCTCAATGTGCTTCGTACGAGCATGGAACACTGGGTTCCGCGCAACTGCCAATGCGCTCTGACTGTCAGTGAAGATGGTGGTGGCAGATGGCTGCCCAACACCCAAATCAGCCATAAGGCGTCTGAGCCACACACACTCAACCGTAGCTGTGAAAGCTGCCCTGTACTCAGCTTCACAACTAGAAGTGGCCACAGTAGGCTGCTTCTTGCTCAACCATGATATGCATGAGCTTCCAAGCATGAAGCAAAAACCACTCGTGGACACGCGTGTGTCATAACAACCAGCCCAGTCAGAATCTGAAAAAACATGTAAATCTGGCGGCAATGATCCCCCCTTGGGATAAAACAATCCAAGATGCCGAGTACCACTCAAATAGCGAAAGATACGCTTCACTGCCTGCCAATGCTTAATGCCTGGGCTATGCATAAATCTGCTCACCTGTGAGACTGCAAACTGAATGTCTGGCCTCGTAATGCATACATAAATGAGGCAACCAACAGCTGTCTGATAGAGTGTGACATTAAAGTGATCTCCAGCATCATGAAGACTCAACTTCAAACCTGTCTCCATTGGAGTAGCAATAGGCTTGCAGTCTTCAAGGCCAAATCTCCGCAACAATGTTTCAATATACTTTGTCTGACACAAAGCAATACCTCCATCACACTGCTTAAATTGTATCCCCAAATAATGATGCAAATGCCCCAAATCTGACATCTCAAAAGAGGCATTCAAATCAGCCTTAAAATCAGCAATATGACTCTCATTTGGTCCTGTGAGCAGCATGTCATCGACATAGAGAGCAATGATTAGATGTACACCATCCACACGTTTAACATACAAAGTGCTTTCTGTTGGACTATTCTGAAACCCATGTGCAGTCAAATATGCATGTATTTTTTCATACCAAGCTCGTGGAGCTTGCTTTAAACCATATAAAGCCTTTTTTAACCTGCACACTTTGTTTTCCTGCCCTCTTTGAACAAAACCACGAGGCTGCGATACATACACCTCCTCATGCAAATCTCCATTTAAGAACGCAGTCTTTATGTCCAGCTGATGTACATTCCAACCATTATGAGCTGCTAATGCACAGATGCTACGAACAGTGGTCATACGACATGTGGGAGCAAAAGTCTCATCAAAATCAATGCCCTTCTCTTGAGCATAACCTTTTGCAACAAGCCTAGCCTTATGGCGATCCACTGTGCCATCAGGCTTACGCTTCAATTTGTATACCCACTTAGTGCCAATGGCCTTCTTGCCAGGGGGCAAGTCACATAAAGACCATGTACCATTCTTCATAATAGCATCGTATTCTGCTTACATAGCAGCCATCCAATTTTCTGAACTTTGTGCCTCATCAAATGAAACAGGCTCACTTTCATCGCACATACTAGAAACAGCCAATGCATAACAATCTGACGCATAAGAGGCACCATGAGAGCCAGAACGAGTGCGACTAGACAAAGGGGCATCCAACTTGCTGTCACGCAAAGTCTACACCAGCCATCTAGGCATATTCCTAGAGCCCTCAATCTCTTGTCTCTCATCCTCAAGTGCATCATGCACATCTGCATCAGATATAGGCTGATCTGTGCCATCATTTAAAACCTGCATAGGCTGAAAAACTGCCTCATGAGGTATTGCACTTGATTGTGCACCACTGAAAAGAGGCAACAATGTATCATAGACATCACGTGAGCTGATATCTGTCTCCTTAGTACATGAAACCAAGGGCTGAACTGCATCTTCCACAAATACAACATCACGGCTAACCAAAATGCGCTTTGTCTGTGGATGATACAAACGATAGCCTTTGCTCTCAGCACTATATCCAACAAAAATACATTTGACAGCTTTGTCATCCAATTTTCTGCGATGTTGCACAGGCACTAATGCATATGCCAGGCAACCAAAAACACGTAAATGGCCAACAGATGGCTTGCGGCTATGCCAAGCCTCATATGGAGTGACAACCTGTAATGCTTTGGTGGGACACCTGTTTAGTACATAAGTGGCACACATGACAGCCTCAAGCCAAAAACTATGTGGTAGACTTTGACTCTTAACCATACATCTTGCCATTTCCATGAGAGACCTGTTTTTTCTCTCAGCCACACCATTTTGCTGTGGTGTATACGGCACTGTACATTGGTGTTTTATCCCACGCTCAGCCAGAAATGCATTAAATTCTGAAGACATATACTCCCCCCCTCGATCTGAACGGAGGGTGCCCATCTTACTTTCTGACACATTTTCAGCCATAACCAAAAACTGTTTGAAGCACAAAAACACTTCGGACTTTGCCTTCAAAGGATATACCCATGCATGCCTGGTAAAATCATCAATGAAAGTCACGAAGTAAAGGTAGTTTCCAAATGATGGAGTTTGCATGGGACCACAAACATCACTGTGAACAAGCTGCAATCTGCGTTCAGCTCTCACTGATCCATCTTTGGGAAAGGAAGCACGCTGCATTTTACCCAATATGCAGCCCTCACAAACATGCTTGACAGGTGCCTCAAGCTTAGGCAAAGAAGACACCATTTCAGATTTCTGCAGGCGCAGCAAACTTGCAAAATTCAGATGACCAAAACGTGCATGCCACAGTTTTGCATTTGAAATAGCCTGCGTATCCATAATAGCACATGCTGAATCCTCTACACATTTGCCATCCATATTGAGCTTATACAGCCCTCGACATAGTGAACCAGATGCTACAATGATGTCACCACAAGAGAGATCATGAACAGTACATCTGTCATCCACAAATTTTACAACCAAACCTGTTTTGGCAAATGCGGAGACTGACAGCAGATTCTTTTTGATCCCTGGCACATACAATGCATCAAAAAGTGTAAAGGTGTTGCAATTTGCAACATTCAGCACAATCTGTCCAACTCCTTTAACGGGATAAGAGGAGTTATTGGCACAAGTGACAGTATTCCCTGTGGGAGCAGACTCAAGGAAAGTGAATAAACTGCGCTGCGAGGTGATATGCTTAGTGGCACCACTGTCAAAGTACCATACATCTGAATCTACTGCAGACATACATGTGTCATGCAAAGATGGGTCATAACTGCACTGCGCATTGAATGCCCATTCTGTATCTTGAACAACATTAGCAGATTCATTGTTAGAAGGAGAGGCATCTGCAACAGCCATACCAGCCTCTTTCTTCTTAGCCTCTTTCGCAGCCAGCTTAGGACACGCTTTGATGACATGATCATTTCCCTTACAGTACTTGCAAAATGTCTTCTGTTTGTCACCCTTCTTCTCATCTTTGTCTTCCTTCTTTGGTTGCGCAGCATTTGCAGATTTCTGCTTACTAGAAGAAAAGCCAGCTTTACCTTTCCCGCTTCTCTGACTAGCAACGAAAGCTTGATCTGCGACACGCATAATATTCCTGTTTTGCCTTGACTGGTCTTCTTGCAGCAAAACAGAAACTAACTCCTCAAATGATAAGGCATTGGGATTGCCTTTCATCATCAAGCGAAGAGTGGAAGCAAAACCCTGATAAGAATCTGGTAGACCATTCAAAACAGTCTGCACAAGTGAACTGTCTGACAGGATTTCATCTGCAGAAATGAGCTGCTCTTTGAAATCCTTGATCTTTGTCAAAAAGCTATCCATAGAATCACCTTCGTTCATATGCTCACTCTCCAACTGTTTTCGGAGGTAAGCAACACGAGCCTCATTTCTTGCCTGATACAATGTGGCAAGTACATCCCAAGCATCCTTAGAAGTCCTGCAGGAGCGAATATGTGGGATAATGGTACGTTTGACAGACAGCGCAATCAAGGCATGAGCCTGCGCATCTCTACCATCCCAACGAATCTGCTTTGCTGAAAGTGGTGGTTCTCGAATAGCTGCTACAGCACTTGTGCCTGCACCATCATCAACAGTACCTGTTTCTGATGTGTTTGCAGCATTCCCAGCCACAATAGGACGTGCATCAATACCCTGCACAATGTTCCATAACCCCTTTGCTACCAATACATGTCGCATCATATATGCCCACAATGGATAGTTGGTGCCATCCAACTTATCCTCAGCAGCCAACATGCGGAATACATCATTGTTGTCAGCCATGGCCAATGACTGTACTACTAGATGTAAATGCTGTCTGTAAGAGGTAAACCTGTATAAAATCGACCTGTGCTATGTAGCACAGCCCAAAACAGACGAATGGGCACCTGTCCTGCAGATTTTAATCTTGACAGAAAATCTGCACAGTAGGACGATTTTGCCTGCGCAGTACTTGGAATGCAAAAACGGAGGGCGAAATGACTTCAGATCAAAATTTTGAAACGAACAAGCCCTTCGGGCTCTCCCACGGCATATACTAACCTGCAGACGCTCGTGAAACCTCGTTGCAATCGGAGGAGATGAAGCAGCAGGTGCCGGTGATGCTGCCCGGGAGGAGGAAGCCTGCTCTGATACCAATTGTTGGAATTAGGGTTGCAGGAATGCACACACAACTTCAAGAAGATGAGGAAGCTTGAGCACAACACAGTAGTGTATTATGAGTGCCAAAAATGAAAGATAACAAGCCCTAGAAGATAATGGGCGTATATACAATGCACGGGGGAAAAAACCTCCTAGTGAGGGAAAAAGTGCCCCGGCGGTCCTAAGTGTGTTCACACACATCACTACTATAATATGGTAACAACCTGTACTTGAGCAAGTGGTCGAGTAAAAACTACTAACCTTGCTTGAGTGGATCCCTAACCCCATTTCCTATAGCCAATCATGGAACCAATAAGGGAACCTTAGTGCCTACCAAAGGCCTTAACTGAGACAACCATTCTAAACGAGGCTATGAGAAAAAAGCCAGTTTTGAAGCCTCTAGAATAATCAGACAAGATTTTGCATTGCAAGATACAATGAAGGAGAGGATTTAGGAGGTGAAAGTTAGCCTACCATGGGTCATCATAGTCACCATTATATTTTCTCTGATGTGATAGATGATGACTTCATTTCAACCCCATCAAAGCACCGCCTCCTAGGGAAGGAATAGTGCACATTCCCTATACATTGGTAGATCCAAGCCCACCCACCACGAGTTGAGTGAATGTGAATATTGCACGAGAGACATAGCATGTCTCACAATCTTGTTATCCTTGGAAGTTTGAGTCCCAATAAGTTCTCTTTTACAAGGAAATTCTCAAATTTGGAGATACTTATTCGATTGGATGAATATGAATTTAAGAGCACAAATAGTTAAACATGAACATGAAGAGGAGGATGAGTAGTGCCATGGTGAGCGCTCTCCTTTCATACCCAAGACAAAAGGACAGCCAAAAGTGCCCATGAACAAGCTAGGGAACTACTTTAAAAACAATGAAATGAACACTATGTTACATGTTTATAAAGGAAAGACAAACTATACAATCTTGGATGGTGGTGCTAGTGTCAGCGCATAACCACCTAGGATAGTTAGGAGGTCTGGGGAAGTCTGCCACTTGTAGGCACAAGCCTTGTGGTCAAGCTTTGCCAATGCAACACAGCTAAACCCTTAGGTGTTCTTCACGAGATGCAAAGATAAAGAGCTTCATGTTGAGCTTCCACCACACATTCGTAGAGATAGTTTTCCTGTAAGATTCCTCCCTCTAGCTTTTGAGGTGTAAAGGTGTAAGAACCTCCCCTTCTGTTCTTGTAATTATTCCCCTCTCTGAAATAAAAGAAAGATCTCGTTTTACCCTATTTTGGCCTAGAGAGAGAAAATATCTAGAGAGAGATAATCCAAAATTGAGATATCTTTAGATATAAAAATCCTCCTAGAAGTGTCTAAAATGGATTCTCCTGAAACAGAAGTTCAAAATGAACTTTCCAATGTGCATTAGGAATTAATTGAAAATGGTATAAGAGACCTTAGCCTAAGGGTCTACATTTTCAAAAACTTTTGGATTATGGTCCAATTAAGGTTCCAATGGGCCAACTGGATTAATCCAAGTGTTGGGATACGATAAATCCAAGAGAATAAAAGAAAATACCCAAAAATGAGTAAATGCTCACATAAGATGAAGAGTTGACTGAGTACAAGGTTTATTAGTTAAAAATTATGAGATATTACTAAAAAAATGAGATATTTTAGAATAATGATGCATTTTTGACATCTTGGTAAGGAAAGGGAGACTCTTGAGGTAGGCACCTCTTTCACATGTGTGGGAGGGTTTTAAATTCAAAAAAATTGTGATATTTTTATCTCTCCTCTCTTCTGGATCAAACCAAATAAAAAAGGGAGCTAAACTGGTCCAAATCTTATCCAAATTGAGTCAAACTGAACCTAGAAAATTCTAGAACCCAGTTGGACTTGGTTAGTGGCCTCCCTCACCTATAAATAGACCCTCAGTCATTTGTAATTAAATATTGGAGCTATACCATGCCAATATTATATTAAAATAATCATATTTTCTATTATCTCTTAAATTTTTCTCTCTTGGGAGCTTGGAGCTCTCTCTCTCTACAACAACTCTTGGAGAAAATGATATTTTCATGATTTTATGCTATTAAAATAATGGTAAATTCTTTTAGATTATTTATGAGTAGTTAAAAACTACTCTAATTCATTCTAAATGAGAAATGGATTATCCTAACAAATTGGGAAAAGAGGAATGTTGAAATTAGCTCAATCTAGTGGGATAATCATAGTTATGTTTAATTTTATGGTTAAAATTATGATTTAAATTCATAGTTTGATTTTAAGCATAAAAGAGGAACTACTATCATATTTTCATTATAAGCTTTTATTCTTTTAGAAAAAAGTTGAGAATTATCAGTAATAGCAGTGAAGCTATGGCAAAATTTTCAGAAAATAATACATATCTTATTTTTATGCATAATGCTAAAAGAGGACTTTCTACCATATTTTAGGATTGGATATCCTATGCAAAAAGAATGATTTTCATCATATTCATGGAAAATATTTTTTTTATAATTATGCATAATTAATTGATTATGGTAAAAGAGAAATTTTTGGTAAATTTATTTTTATACAAAAAGAGGAATTCCCATGATATTTGAGATTCAAGTAATTAAATGGTAAAAGAGGAATTTTTGGCATAATTCAAATTATGAGTATTTATCAAAAGTGGAATTTTGAGCATTATTAATTTTATTGGGAAATACAAGTAGAATTGATTTTTGTAAATCCCATGAATCTTTTACTCGAAAAGAAGAATATTGAATATATTTTACTTGAGAAATTTGAGAAAGAATATGAAAATATCCATCGAGAAAACTTGGATAATTCTTATTCAGAAAAGAGAATCTGGAATCCCTGGGAGGGTCGAGGATCCAATGAGTAAACAGAAGTTTAAATTAAGTTCTCATTAATGAAGATTAAGGAATGAAAATACAATATGTAAATGCTCTTTCTGAGTTTTTACTATTCAATTCTGATAAGGTTTATTTTTCCTTTTTAGACCTTCAACAACACTCTGATACGTAGATTCAATGGGATCGAGAAAAAGCACCTTTAAATAGGCCAAGTAATTGGCAAAAACTTAGAAAAGTCCTATCGGTATGGAAAGTAGAATACGGTACTAAAAGTGGATGTAAATAGATGTCGATGTGAAAGTGATGGGATGTAAATGGATGTGGATGTGAATGTGAGGAGATGTGAATGGATGTGGATGTGAATGTGATGAGATGTGATGAGATGTGAAAGGATGTCATGTGATAAAAATGGATGAGAATGAGATGTGATGTGATAGATATGCATGTGAATGAATGAATGGATGTGGATGAATGTGATAAGCTATGAATGAATGTGGTGTGATATGGGTAGATGTGGATGGAATGAATATGATGTGATGTGGATGGATGTGAACGAGATGTGATAAGATGAGGATGGATGTGATGAGATGTGAATGAATGTGGGATGTGAATGGGTGTGATAGATGTGAATGGATGTGATGTGATGTGGATCTGGTTAGATATGAATGGATGAAATATGATGTGAATAGATGGGATGTGATGTGATGTGGATCTGGTTAGATATGAATGGATGAGATATGATGTGGATAGATGAGATGTGATGTGATGTGGATAGATGAGATGTGATGTGATGTGGATCTGGTTAGATATGAATGGATTAGATATGATGTGGATAGATGAGATGTGATGTGATGTGGACTTGGGTAAATGTGAATGGATGTGAAGTGATGTAAATAGATGTGAACGTGATGTGATGATATGTGGATGTGATGTGGATCTGAATGAATGTAGATAGATGTGATGTGATATGAATGGATGAGATGTGATGTGGATATGTTGTGATGTTATGTGATGAGGATAGATGTGATGAGATGTAATATGATGTGATTGGATGAGAATGGATGAAGGATGATGGGAATACATATATGACTGGAGGATAGATGTGATGAGGATAGATGTGATTGGATGAGAATGGATGAAGGACGATGGGAATACATATATGACTGGATATGGAATAAACAATGTGAATTGATGTAGAAGAATGTGGAATAACGAGAAATGATGTGGAACAATGTGGAAAGATGACAGTTCATGCTGACCATACGATGCTCGGGCTCTGGGTCGTCAAAGATACCCACGTGTGCGTCGAGGAAGAAAATGGAATAAGATGACCATTTGATTAAACAGGTATTATGCGAGGTGCCAATGGTTGTGGTGGTAGGTCAAGCAATATTGATACTTTGGCTACTCTATACGTTCCCCTCACTTGGTTCTACACGATTGATAGATTTGCCCCTAGTGTAAGCCCTTACCTAGGTGGTACATGTAAAGATAACTATTGCCATATAGAAGGTGATTGAGGCACTTGAGGTCGTAGTTGTTGTGCCATGTTGGTATCTACACACACTTGTATCATGGTTCCCAAGTCAAAATAGGCAAGGTCTCAATAATTGAGGACAGTCCGTGCTCGTGTGATTTTGCCGACATATTGAGCACCATACCAACTCCCATCTTACAAGGGTATAGATGTTGATTTATGGGTACATCCCTTACCTATTTTAGCTATATCTTATTTAGAAGTGTAGTGCTTAGCTCATCTAGAGTCATATCCTTTATTTGTTTTTTTAAGGTCTTTGTGCTGCTTGTACGACCCGATTTGGTGTCATCAGGTTGTGGTCAAGCATACTATCCTAAAAGTCGATGGCTAGCTTATAACAATCATCAAGCAATGTTGGCTTAGTCAACAACAAGTAGTCATGTATCTTAGTATCCCTTACTCCCGTACACGGAAGCATGGAAACAATTGTTCATTTGTCAACCTCTCCCTAGGATTACACCTTGAGTTTAGGTTTTTCAAATGTGAGATGTAATCTCTCATCATAGACTCATGCTCCTCTTGCTTGATGTTGTATAATTGAGCCATAGGGCTCCACTTATCTTTGCTTCGTGCAAAACTAGGTACGAACACACTCTTAAGCTATGCAAAATTAATCCTACCATCCAGCTTAAGCGATCAACCATTGGCATGCCTTCCCTTCTAGCGTAAGGGAGAATGTAAATATTATAGTTTGGTCGTACAACACTGATTTGAATATCTCTAGGTGTTGGATGGCATCACTGTCACCTAAAAATTTTGAGATTAATCTTGCCACATGATTAGGCTTATCTAGTGTTGCTCTTTGCGGTGCAGGTGCGGTAGCTAACTCCCTAGCAATCCCCCTTCCTTTTTCTTCGGCCATCCTTAATAGGTCAAGTGGGTGGCTGCGGACAGCAAGTGTTGCAACTCAAGGGCTACTCCAATTGACTCCCATAGTGGGGCCTCATCATACGTCATCCTCCTTATAGCTGTCTCACCCCTGCCTCGGCCTCTTGTGGCTCCATTTCCCTGTAGGCTACTTCGGCTGGAGAGACAAGAGCTGAGATGACGGTGACAGCGACAGCAGCGCAGCGACCACAAGGGAGATGCCAGCGCGACGAGACTGCTGAGGTAGCAGTGGTGTCTCTACCCTCCATGGATTTCTGTACGTGGAAAGCCAAGGGTACGCTGGGTTTAGCAGTAGTAGAGGGTCTCACCAAATTCAAGGTAGAGCCCGCAAGAGAAGACGAACGGGTGGGAGCCATGTTGGTGGATCTCTACCAACAGGGAGCTGGCCGAGAGAGTGCTTTCGATATAGCAATGCACACAGAAGGTTCTTCTAGCCTCAGTGGATTGAGGCATAAAGAAGACTTGGTCATACGAGGCAAGGCTAGAGAGATTGAACAGGCAATGGAGGAGGGATGCCACCTCTAAAGCCTATTCTAGAGGAGCCTCGAGAAGACCTAGCCGCTCTTGTAGCACCTCTCAGGCAACGATGACCTGTCGTCGAGAGATAACTCAAAGTAGACTTACACCAAGGCTGAAGTAGATGTAATGTTAAGAACCCTAGAGTTCTAAGAATACATAAGAGGCATGTTGTTTATAACAAGGGAACCTGAGAGGAGCAGTCTTGGTAGATGATGATGTAAATAGGAGTAGTCTTGGTAGATGATGATGTAAAAAGAAGTGTGGGAGCTGTTCCAATACCACCTGACCCAAGGATACATCTCTTTCTAGTTTATTCAAGATCTCAGGAAAATGGAGTCTTGTGACTTGAAACTTATAATTTTCGAAAGAAGGCATTGTCCATTGTGCATCCATATTTTGAAACAAGCATGTATGTCATGAACTCATGGTTGTAATATGTCTTCTTAAAGATGTATCTATTATTTTTGAATAACACTCCATGTGTTTTTGGGATGCTACTTACCCACACCTTTACTTCATATCAATGCACACACATGACCAAGCCATTAAACGACATAAGATGCCAATGATGAAAATAAGTGCCCGATGGCATTTATTCTCAAAGGTATACTATCTGGTCCAGCATGCATTGATCCTTTTTTTTGGGGGGGGGCGGACATGCTATCACTTCCTTATAGGGAGTGGGTAGATTCATACCTAACACCTCCTTATTGGGGAGGTGTAGGTGCTATCATTGGGTTATAGCCTAGGAGGGGTGTTACCACTGGAAATGCCATATGTTGCATAAGTTGAATGTAGTCTGAACACTAGTTATCTTATACCAGTCACTCCTTTTTCTATTAATAGTTGCCACCCAAGTTGATCAATTTTTATCCAAAGGTTACTCCTAGAGACAAAGTGAGGGACCCTTAAAAGATGAGAAAACTTAAAAAATATTTATAATCTTGAGCTTCAGTGACAAAATTGAAATACATGAGTTCATCTAGAAAGCACAATAATGCCTAGAATTGTATGGATACTTATTTTGATGATGATTGATCCATAGCTCCTTAAAGATAAATCACACTCTTGAGAAGGATTGATGATTTCTAGATTTAAACATCTTGCTTTTGTGTTTACTATTATATTGAAGTTAGTATACAATGGTCATGACTCCATTTGTTTGCACACAAATGGAGTCAGCACGTTTTTTAAAATCCCAAAAATAGATCCTTCGATTAGTTGAAGAAAATCCACCAAAACAGGCATAATACAACCTCATCCAAAACAGTCGGAAAATTGAAAACAATGATTGGGGGAAGCCAAACTAGTGGCATGTGGTGCCAAATGTCTCTGGAGAAGAAGGCCCCAATGCTCTAGGTGTAGAGGCGTGAGGGTCCGATGCTCTAGGTGCTCGGTGAAATAGAGTCACAGAGTGCACATAAGCATGCTATCATAAATATTTGTGCTTATAGCATTTTATAAATTGATTGATATAGTATCAATCACAGCCACAAGTGCCAGTATATTGTTCCCAGGACATGCAAGGCATCACACCGAATGCTGCAGAGGAATTGACACAGATCCTGTGGTCCTCGCTTCCACGTCCTTCACCTGTTTGGCACGTCAGATGGAGCAAGGTTAGTATATTTCTCACTACTTATTTGCTGTGGTCAAGCTTAACACTCCAAAGTGGATTAAGACGTATCTTAACAACCAGTTGGTTATTTCTCCTTCTCCCCTATAGATACGCTAGCCTATGATAAACGGATTTCCATCCATGTTATGCATGCATACATGTATGCACCTATGGATGGATGGATGTTTGTATGTATATATGAGACTGGGATGGTACGGATGGAGTTTATCATAACTTGATTCTAAAGCTTAGGCTGCTTGTTGTGACAGAGACAGAAGCTTTGTCCAGACTCTCTACATGATTTAATCGAGAGAGCTGGGCAGTCTGACATCCCTCTCCAAGTCAAAACGGAATCATCCAGAGGTGGGCAACCTCCAGCACAAGCCAGTCTAGGACTAAGAGCAGTAGATGTCAGAGATTTGGTTGTAAAGAACCGTGAGAGGATATCTTACAGCTATGTTGGCATTACCTTAGCTTGTGTCCTGATTTATGCAGGGTAGCAGATAGTGAAGGTAATCACGGGTTGGACGGAAACTTGAGAGGATTTTGTGAGAAGGGGCAGTTGTCGGAGGCACTCAGGGCTCTAGACCTTTCAGACCAGAAAGGTGGTCAACTTGAAGACTCATTCTATTGGTTACTACATGGTTGCATCAACAAAAAAGACTTGTCAACAGGGAGGGAGGTGCATTCTCGCATCATCAGAAGTGGGCTCCAGTCAAATGCCTTCTTCGTGTGCCATTTGATCTGGATGTTTGCCATGTGTGGTAGCTTGTTAGAAGCACGTCAGGTGTTTAGAAGCTTGCTAGCACTAGATGGTTTTGCATGGGGTGCAATTATTTCAGTACACATGCCAACTTGGGATAGGGAAAGCTGGCCATCAAGCTTTATAAACAAATGCAGCAATCGAATGTGTGGCCGGGTGCTCACGTGTTTGTTGCGGTCCTCAAAGCATGTTCTATTATTGCATCATTGCATCATGGAAGAATGATTCATAGTGATACCATTAGAGATGGATATGAACTGGATGCTTATGTTGGCAACATGCTCATTGGTATGTATGCCAAATGTGAAAGCCTTGATGATGCACGCAAGGTGTTTGATGGTTTACCAAAGCAAAATGCTGTGGCATACAATGCAATGATGGCAGTATATGTGGAGTACGGGGATGATAACGAGGCTCTTGGGATCTTCGATTTAATGCAAGAGGAGGGTATGCAACCAGATAATGTTATATCACTTGTGTGTGCAGTGAAAGCATGTTCAAATTTAGCAGCTATTCATAATGGCATTGCCTTGTAATTGAGAGAGGAGCTGACCTAAATATGTATGCTGGCAATGCCCTTGTCGACATGTATGTCAAATGTGGGAAACTTGAGGAGGCTTGTACTGTGTTTGCAAGGTTGCCAAAGTGCAGTGAGGTGACTTGGAGTGGCATGATTGCAGCATTTTCCCATCTCAACAATTACAACTTAGCACTAAAATATTTCAAGGGCATGCAACAAGAAGGTATTAGGCCGAATGGTGTAACATTCATCTCAATTCTCTCAGCAAGCAGCAATGCTGGCATGTTGCATGAGGGTTTTTACCACTTCAAATCGATGTGGGATGACCATGGCATCACTCCAATAGTCGATCACTATAACTGCATCGTTGATCTGCTTGGGCGTGTAGGGCACCTGGTTGAGGCAGAAGACCTACTCCATGCTATGCCATTTAAACCCAATATAGTGGGATGCATGGCCTTACTCAGCCATTGCAGAACCCATGGCAATGTGGCTGTTGGAAGAACATGCTTCCATTACACAGTCAAAATGGATTTCAGAGATGCTTCCAGCTACTTGCTTATGTCTGAGATTTACAGTGATGCTGGCATGTGGGAGGATGCAAACAAGTTGAAAGCATGGAGAAAACATGCCCGTGCATTCAAGAAGCTAGGGGAAGCATCTATTCATGTTGACAAGAAGGAAAATACTTTTGTCGGGGGAGAGAGAGGTCACCCAACGAGTATGGATATTGATGCAAAGCTTGCACAGGTCAGTGTGCAACTGAAGGCAAAGGGGTATTTTCCATGTATTAACTTAATCTGAATTGATTGCTAGAATATCAAATGATTGGTGCATAATTTTGACAAACACAGTTCACGAGCCTCTTAGAAGTCTTATGTAAAGAAGGAGACTACCACCATGTGTAAAGTCAGGCTTCCATGTAGTATTGCAAAATGTATTTATGGTGGGCATGGCTGGCTATAATACGAGTGTATGTGTAGGGGTATGACAATACTGATCAGTATCTATTGATCTCTAAACAGCAACGTGAGCGTACTGTTTAAGAGGGGCTGACTTTTTAAAAATTTGATCAATTGCATACCCAAGGGTTGTGCTATCAAACTCTCTAGTCAGAGAGGGAGAAAAGGGCTGGGGGGTGGCTGGGGAAGGGCAATGGTGATTGACACCTGTAAAGTTCCTGTCTCAGGGATCACAATGTTGTCTCATTCACTTGCCCAGCCGGTGCTTTGAGTCGATATATAAGAGGTGGGGAAGACTGTCACCTCACAATTATAAGAAACTAGCGGGGATAGCCCATGGCTATAAAAGCGCCCAGAATAACCTTTGTCTAAGTACACACTTGTTACCGTAAGAGCCATGTCAAGAAAAACCTCTCTTTCATACTTGTGGACATTACTTGAATCACACATAACTGCACCCGAGTTACAGAGGTGCACACTTCATCTGCAAATGGTTACCTCCCAACTGCACCAGGCAAGCTATGAATTGAAGAACCATATTTATCACATCTGGCTACTTGTTCATAATTAAGGCCGTTATTACAGTTCTTTCACTTGTAAAACCAGTGGGCTGAGAATTGAGATGGAGTACCATGGGGCAAACCAAAGGAGGGTTTTGACCATACATACGAGGCATGGGGCACATTGCTTGCATTTCTTCACTTATTCCTACCAAGGGTGTGTCACCTTATTGAAAAGTATGGAGAAAGAATACCAAAAGGCACTCGTGAGGATTATGCCCCTTGAATTGAAGGGATGAGATTAGGGGTATTTATAAAGCTTTTTGTCCTTCCACACCTCCATTGCTTGCCTAGTGTCTCTCTATTCTAGTTTCAAATCATAAACTTGAAGAGCTGCTTATATTAGTCTCCCCACATTTTGTTTATCAACTTGAATGGAGCAAGATTGTGCATAGGCATTGCCAATAAAAAGAGCATTGAAGGAGAGACCATTGAAGGAGAGATTGCCTCGACGATTTATATACCATGAATACCTACATGCTCCTCCTTGCATATGTGGGTGCGGTTCAAACCTATTCCCATACACTGGCTTTAATTTCTCTTCTCACATTGATGTAGCACCTACGCATGTGTGGCTGATCACATTTTTCATAGTCATGCCTGAGCAGCATGTCTCAAGCACTCACTTGAGTGAGGTTAGAGTCCATAGCTGCTGTTGGTTGCAAAGTTTAGTGGGCCAAACCTCCCCAAGAACTTGTGGAAACTTTTGTCTAATATGTGCCTAGGTTGACCGAGCAGGGAGTTGTAGTTGAGCATAATACACTGTGCATACGGTCTATTCTCTTGTGTAGCTCTGATCTCAAGTTTAAGATGGTAAAATTTAATGTGTGTTTGAGTCTCTTTCCAGTTTATTCAAGATCTCAGGAAAATGGAGTCTTGTGACTTGAAACTTATAATTTTCGAAAGAAGGCATTGTCCATTGTGCATCCATATTTTGAAACAAGCATGTATGTCGTGAACTCATGGTTGTAATATGTCTTCTTAAAGATGTATCTATTATTTTTGAATTTGGGATGCTTCTTACCCACACCTTTACTTCATATCAATGCACACACATGACCAAGCCATTAAATGACATAAGATGCCAGTGATGAAAATAAGTGCCCGATGGCATTTGTTCTCAAAGGTATACTATCTGGTCCAGCATGCATTGATCCTTTTTTTTGGGGGGGGTGGACATGCTATCACTTCCTTATAGGGAGTGGGTAGATTCATACCTAACACCTCCTTATTGGGGAGGTGTGGGTGCTATCGTTGGGTTATAGCCTAGGAGGGGTGTTACCACTGGAAATGCCATCTGTTGCATAAGTTGAATGTAGTCTAAACACTAGTTATCTTATACCAGTCACTCCTTTTTCTATTAATAGTTGCCACCCAAGTTGATCAATTTTTAGATGTGAGGAT
The DNA here is from genome assembly GCF_041138505.1 of Cibotium barometz. Lineage (NCBI taxonomy): Eukaryota > Viridiplantae > Streptophyta > Polypodiopsida > Cyatheales > Cibotiaceae > Cibotium > Cibotium barometz. Next base: position 57,161,459 of record NC_141068.1, read on the forward strand.
GCAATTTTATCCAAAGGTTACTCCTAGAGACAAAGTGAGGGACCCTTAAAAGATGAGAAAACTTAAAAAATATTTATAATCTTGAGCTTCAGTGACAAAATTGAAATACATGAGTTCATCTAGAAAGCACAATAATGCCTAGAATTGTATGGATACTTATTTTGATGATGATTGATCCATAGCTCCTTTAAGATAAGTCACAGTCTTGAGAAGGATTGATGATTTCTAGTTTTAAACATCTTGCTTTTGTGTTTACTATTATATTGAAGTTAGTATACAATGGTCATGACTCCATTTGTTTGCACACAAATGGAGTCAGCATGTTTTTTAAAATCCCAAAACTAGATCCTTTGATTAGTTGAAGAAAATCCACCAAAACAGGCGTAATACAGCCTCGTCCAAAACAGTCCAAAAAGTGAAAACAATGATTGGGGGGAAGCCAAACCAGTGGCATGTGGTGCCAAATGTCTCTGGAGAAGAAGGCCCCGATGCTCTAGGTGCAGAGGCACGAGGGTCCGATGCTCTAGGTGCTCCGTGAATAGAGTCGGAGAGTGCACATAAGCATGTTATCATAAATATTTGTGCTTATAGCATTTTATAATTTGATTGATATAGTATCAATCACAGCCACAAGTGCCAGTATATTGTTCCTAGGACATGCAAGGCATCACACCGAATGCTACAGAGGAATTGACACAGATCCTGTGGTCCTCGCTTCCACGTCCTTCACCTCTTTGGCACGTCAGATGATGGAGCAAGGTTAGTATATTTCTCACTACTTATTTGCTGTGGTCAAGCTTAACACAGATCCTGTGGTCCTTGCTTCCACGTCCTTCACCTCTTTGGCACGTCAGATGATGGAGCAAGGTTAGTATATTTCTCACTACTTATTTGCTATGGTCAAGCTTAACACTCCAAAGTGGATTAAGACGTATCTTAACAACCAGTTGGTTATTTCTCCTTCTCCCCTATAGATATGCTAGCCTGTGATACACGAATTTCCATCCATGTTATGCATGCATACATGTATGCACCTATGGATGGATGGATGTTTGTATGTATATATGAGACTGGGATGGTACGGATGGAGTTTATCATAACTTGATTCTAAAGCTTAGGCTGCTTGTTGTGACAGAGAGAGAAGCTTTGTCCAGACTCTCTACATGATTTAATCGAGAGAGCTGGGTAGTCTGACATCCCTCTCCAAGTCAAAACGGAATCATCTAGAGGTGGGCAACCTCCAGCACAAGCCAGTCCAGGACTAAGAGTAGCAGATGTCAGAGATTTGGTTGTAAAGAATCGTGAGAGGATATCTTACAGGTGTTACTTCGAGAAAAGAATCACATCATTTTGAGTGGTTCTTGTCTTTACACACCTGTAACCCCTGGTTAGTATATGTTGGCATTACCTTAGCTTGTGTCCTGATTTATGCAGGGTAGCAGATAGTGAAGGTAATCACGGTTTGGACGGAAACTTGAGAGGATTTTGTGAGAAGGGGCAGTTGTCGGAGGCACTCAGGGCTCTAGACCTTTCAGACCAGAAAGGTGGTCAGCTTGAAGACTCATTCTATTGGTTACTACATGGCTGCATCAACAAAAAAGACTTGTCAACAGGGAGGGAGGTGCATTCTTGCATCATCAGAAGTGGGCTCTAGTTAAATGCCTTCTTTGTGTGCCATTTGATCTGGATGTTTGTCGTGTGTGGTAGCTTATTAGAAGTGCGTCAGGTGTTTAGCAGCTTGCTAGCACCAGATGGTTTTGCATGGGGTGTAATTATTTCAGCACATGCCAACTTGGGACAGGGAAAGCTGGCCACCATCAAGCTTTATAAACAAATGCAGCAATTGAATGTGTGGCCGGGTGCTCACGTGTTTGTTGCGGTCCTCAAAGCATGTTCTATTATTGCATCATTGCATCATGGAAGAATGATTCATAGTGATACCATTAGAGATGGATATGAACTGGATGCTTATGTTGGCAGCATGCTCATTGGTATGTTTGCCAAATGTGGAAGCCTTGACGATGCACGCAAGGTGTTTGATGGTTTACCAAAGCAAAATGTCGTGGCATACAATGCAATGATGGCAGTATATGTGGAGTACGGGGATGATAACGAGGCTCTTGGGATCTTCAATCTAATGCAAGAGGAGGGTATGCAACCAGATAATGTTATATCACTTGTGTGTGCAGTGAAAGCATGTTCAAATTTAGCAGCTATTCATCATGGCAAGCTGGTGCATTGCCTTGTAATTGAGAGAGGAGCTGACCTAAATATGTATGCTGGCAGTGCCCTTGTCGACATGTATGTCAAATGTGGGAAACTTGAGGAGGCCTGTACTATGTTTGCAAGGTTGCCAAAGCACAGTGAGGTGACTTGGAGTGGCATGATTGCAGCATTTTCCCATCTCAACAATTACAACTTAGCACTAAAATATTTCGAGGGCATGCAACAAGAAGGTATTAGGCCGAATGGTGTAACAGCCATTAAATGACATAAGATGCCAGTGTGATGAAAATAAGTGCCCGATGGCATTTGTTCTCAAAGGTATACTATCTGGTCCAACATGCATTGATCCTTTTTTTTGGGGGGGGGGGGGGGGGGGGGGGGTGGATACTATCACTTCCTTATAGGGAGTGGGTAGATTCATACCTAACACCTCCTTATTGGGGAGGTGTGGGTGCTATCGTTGGGTTATAGCCTAGGAGGGGTGTTACCACTGGAAATGCCATCTGTTGCATAAGTTGAATGTAGTCTAAACACTAGTTATCTTATACCAGTCACTCCTTTTTCTATTAATAGTTGCCACCCAAGTTGATCAATTTTTAGACGTGAGGATGCAATTTTATCCAAAGGTTACTCCTAGAGACAAAGTGAGGGACCCTTAAAAGATGAGAAAACTAAAAAAATATTTACAATCTTGAGCTTCAGTGACAAAATTGAAATACATGAGTTCATCTAGAAAGCACAATAATGCCTAGAATTGTATGGATACTTATTTTGATGATGATTGATCCATAGCTCCTTAAAGATAAATCACACTCTTGAGAAGGATTGATGATTTCTAGATTTAAACATCTTGCTTTTGTGTTTACTATTATATTGAAGTTAGTATACAATGGTCATGATTAGGGTTTTTTATAATAATTTTCTCTTGGTTATTGAGCAATGGGAATAATTGTAAATTTTTAAGTCAAGATTTGTTTACACACTTATAATGGGTTTTGCTCTATGTCTTTAAAAAAGTGATGGAAAGCAAACCAGTCATGAGTTTCTTTGTTGCCATTTTTAAAGGAAGCATGTAATTGTTCATTCCTAATAGACCTTTGTTCAAGTCAAGAGCTTACCTTAGTCTTGTTTGAGGCATGTGTCATTGGGTCTTGCCTTAGAGCCACAATTTGCAAAACTTTCCATGTGGGTGCGCTAGCTCGTCTGTCGCATCCTCACTCTGTTGTTACATCAGAATGCTCCTTGCTAAAGGGGTGAAGAGAGAGCTCCCAGTGCCAGTGCCTAGAGATGGAGGAAAGAAGAGATTCGTCTTCATGGTGGTTCTCTCTCACAAAGGCAAGGGAAGAAGAAGAAGCTATTGCAAGAAGCAAACCTACAACTAAACCTATGTAGCATACATCCATCAAGCATGTAAGATTCAATAGCAAGCAAGCAAACAAGAAGAGATTTGTCTTCATGGTGGTTCTCTCTCACAAAGGAAAGGGAAGAAGAAGCTATAGCAAGAAGCAAACCTACAATTAAACCTATGTAGCATACATCCATCAAGCATGTAAGATTCAATAGCAAGCAAACAAACAATTAAACCTATGTAGCATACATCCATCAAGCATGTAAGATTCAATATAGCAAGCAAACAAGAAGAGGAAAGAAAGAGAGCTCACAAGAAAAACTATTGCGGGGGAATGATTGTGTCTTGCTTATTGTAAAAAATGACTTAAATACAAGTGACTAGTTGCTTGCCAAACTTAAAAATGATCAATAATCTTAAACAACTATGCACTCTATTACTAGTCGTAAGGAACTATGTAAGTTCGTAGACTTTCCCCATTTGAGATTAAGCTCATGGTAAGGCTGCTTTATATGTTCTAGCACCATCTTACAAAACTTAAGTGCCTGTTCACATGGGTAAGATGATAAAGTGCCATACGGTAGGTCAGGCAGGCAAAACTATGTTAACCAATGGAGTGGTTAACATAATCCCCCTTCTTAATATGGTGATCATATTCTCGTGTCACCCAAGTTGGTGGTGTAGTTGCTACCAGAAAGTGGATGGTGTGAATGGTCTAGGATATGCCATGGAGATGGTCCAAGATATGCCATGGTATGGATGGTGCATTATATGCCATGGAGATGGTCCAAGATATGCCATGGTATGGATGGTGGATTATATGCCATTGAGATGGCCCAAGATATACCATGGTGTGGACGGTGTGGATAGTCCAGGATATGCCATAAAGTTGGCCATGGAGTTGGTGGCTACTAAGATTAAGTGGTTAGTTCAAGGCTAGCAAGATGTAGAGCAAAGTGATAGGAAGCTTTAGGCAGCTCCTGATGGCAAGCAACTTGTCAAGGTGGCATGGGAAGTGATAGTCGATTTAGAGGTACTTCATGCTAGGCCTCCATTGGTTGTGGAAGTGGTGTGGACCCTTCAACATGAGATAATAGTAGGTAGAAGCGGTCCACACCCTATGATGATTGGCGGAATGAGTGCTAGGATCCCATGGAATGATTGGCATGATAGATGGTGGTCTAGGATGTCTTGGTGCATGATAGGATATTATATCCGGATCTCACAACGTGATGCTTAGAGATTGGGGTTCTTTGTGGAGGATATGTCGTGGGTAAGGCAAGGTTTTGTGGGTGTTGAATTGGAGTCAAAGGAGAGGATATAGGCATGGAAGCACGTTGGAGGTATTTGCAAGGTCAAAAGGTCGAGGGTTCTCCAAGCAATGGGTCATACCATGGGCTAGGCTTATGCTTGCCATGGTCCCTTCATCCAGAGATGTACCTAGAGGGCATTGACGAGGTTAATTATAGGTGTATACGTGCATGTGTGCCATGAGAGATGCGAGAAGTGAAAAAAATGTCCATAGTGAAATATACAGGTGACATGCATGGGCAATGGGCGGAAGGTGTGTCTGTGTGTGTACACTTGTCCAAACAAAAACTTCTCTAGTACAATTGTTTTCTTCGACTCTCTTAGCTTCTTTCTTTGACATTTACTTGACATCCTTTATCTTGGGGAGTCAAGGTTAGAAGAGTGTTTAAAGCATGGTAGCGGATTTGCGCATGGTTGTGCCCATAGTTGCCAGAGACCTGCAGCCTCTGTGGCTTGAGGGATGTCATTGTCAAACTTGTGGGATAGAGGCGGTGTATATTAAGGCTTGGTGTGGTTGAAGACGAGACCTTGAAAGGTTCCTGCTCATTGTAGGAAGGTCCAAGCGATAGTCATACCATGGGATAGGCTTGTGCCTGCCATGGTCTCCCCATTCAAAAACGTACTTAGAGGGTTGTTGACGATGAGGCTTACTCTATAGGTTTCTGTATGAACAAGTGTCTATGTGTCTATAACATGTAGAGCATGTGTATATATTGTAGGTGGCATGCATGGGCATTGGGCAAAAGGTGGGTCCATGTAGAAGCTTCGTCAGATAAAAACTCCAACAAATTGCTTTCTTTGACATTTATTTGTCTACTTTCTTTGACTCTTACACATGATTTGAGATAGGAAATTGGTAGTTCATGTGTAACGAGCTTTGGCTATGATAAGGCAGGTGGGAATCATTGGGTTGTCCATGAGAATGGAAGAATTTAGGACACCAAATATGGTAGGTGTATGGGTAAACCACAAGCTATGGGTGGCTTGTCAGACATGGCTAAAGGGATCCGGGTGTTACTTGAGCCTCTTTTTGAAATGTTGGTGGCTGTTCGGTCCACTTTCTTGAAGCAGCATGATGGCGATGTCGGCGCAAAAAGAAGAGAAGCAATACAGAGCTTGCGCGGTTGGGAGGTGAAACTTTGGAATGCCGAACACTGCCGCCGAGCTTGGGCATGTGGCGCTGCTTTGACCTTTTGAGCATATCTACCTTGGTTGATTAGTATGGATGTAGGCCCATTTTGTGCCTTGGAGGGAGATGTAGAGAATGGTTGGTTGAATCACTGTAATTGATGGCTTCGGTTGGCGTTGCTGGCTCTTCACCTTGGTTAGGTGCTCTTCTCGGGGGAGAGGTTTTCATGCACCCTCCCTATCACTCTCTTTCTCTCTCTCTCTCTCTTTCTCTCTTCTTCTCTTCTGTCCTATTGCGCACTTCCTCTCACTTTCTCTCTCTTCTTCTCTTGCTCTCTTTCTTCTTTCTCGCTTCCTCTCTTCGTCTCTTCTTTTTGCTTGTTCTACTTCTCATATTATGATGATGATGATGATGATAATAATAATAATATATTTTTAAAGAGTTTTTTGGGTGTTTTTTTTCGAGTGATGATGTAGCAACTTAAGCCTACGTGATGACATTGTGACGTGAGCCTATGAGTGGTGATGTGAGCCAAAAAAAAAAATTCAAGATATTTTTTTCAGGTGTGATGATGTAACAACGTGAGCCTACATGATGACATCACAATGTGAGCCTACATAATGATGTGGTGACGTGAGTCAAAAAAAAAGTTTACAAGATTTTTTTCAGGTGATGATGTGGCAACATGAGGCAAACTTGTGATTTTTTTAATGATTTTTTGATATGATGATGTGGCAACATGAGCGTATGTAGTGATGTGGAGATGTGAGCCTACATGATGACATGAGATAAATTTTAATTTATTTATTATTATTATTATTGGTAAGGTTGTGTGTGGGTTTTGCGTGCGTGTGTGTGTGTGTGATTTTTCCTAGGGAGGGGGTGTTTCAAAATTTTAGGGAGAGAAATTTAAAGGATCTAAGTGGGAGAAAAATTAAAAGGACCTAAAGAGGGATAGTTCATAGGGGGAGGGTTGAGTGTGCATGCATGTATGTGTGGGTGCACATGCTGGTGAGTGTGGGTATGTGTATGTGCTATGCGCTCATAGGTGCATATGTATGTTCTTAATTTTGGTCATAAAAGCCTTGACATCACTACCATTGAATTTGCTGATGTGCACTTGATTAAACTTTATCTTTCTAGCTCTAGCTAGTAAGTTGGTTGTGGCATGGTGCACACATGTGTTGTGGGGTCATGGTGATCTTCTTGAGTCCCGGGGTTGCTCGATGGTGCGACATACGTGTGTGCATGGTTCTCTTTACGATTTTGCAGCATGGGTGGCTCTTCTTTGATGGGAACAAGGGTACGTAGGGCCATTGCAGATGGGCAAGGTGTTGCCTCTTACTACTCAATGTCCATGAGCTTTTCTAACTTTTCTTAAGGTGGTGTCAGCTCATGAGTTGGGTTGAAAGCCACTACTCTCCACTCATACTTAAGTTTTGGGGTTGGCACCAGAGGCATGGCCTTGGGCCTCCACACCCACTTGGATTTGACATTCAATGGTGCGTTGGGTATAGGTTTCTTTGATTTTGGCACCCAAATGTGGGGGTTTCTTTCGTAGAATCCTTGTGCTTCTAGCCATTTTATCGAGATCCAACAAATCGTAGACTTATGGGGTGGTACTGGGTATTGAGACCATCGCTTGGATCTTTTTCCTTCTAGGGTTTGCAAATGTGAGGTTCCCTTTGTAGAAGCCCTCGGCGTCTAACAACTTGACAGGGATCCAAGGGGGCTTGAGTTTTGGGTAGAGCATTGTTGCAAGGGGCTCCCACTTGGTGGATCTCTGCTCATGGTTGGTGGGCTTCGGGCCAAATGGTGGTTGCATGTCCTTGCATGGCATCATACTTTCCTTAGCTAGCTAAGGTACTCTTGGGTGTACCCATTCTTTCTTGGTGACCTCCCTGAAGGGTTGCTGAGGTTGAGGTTTCGGGGGTGGTCTTTGCTAGCAAAGTTTAGGATCTCCAAATTGGTTTGGGGGGGGGTTGACATGAGACGAGGCGAGAATGATGTTTAGCATTAGAGGTTACTTAAGGTGGTGGTATGAGGCTTGGGATGCTGATAGGTTTAGGATGTCCTCATCCACCAAGGGTACATTATAACCATTTTGAAGGGGATCTTGAGTATTTGTAGTTCTTCTTTGTTGTGGCCATGATCCATCCCCTCCCAAGAAAGATGCTCTATTTCAATGTACTATGGGGGTCACATAAAACTTGCATGATGCAGGTTTAGATCTAATTAGAGACTATGCTTCTAAATAATTGAAAATAGACTGGGAATGATTTACCACGACAATGGTTGCAGATGCGGGTGGTGTAACGAGGTCCACGTCGCATAGGACAAAACATTGTGGCTAGCCTCAGTGTCAACCAAGGCATGCCACACAACTAGGTGGTCTTTTTGGGGGAACTCTAGCTCTAGGCGAGTTGGTTCCACCACTAGTTCTGTCTTAAATGCATTGGCATAAACATGGAGGTAATTTTGACATCGTCCACTTGTAAACCTTGTCTCGAGGTTTTGTGGAAGAGTGCCCATGGTTGTAAGAACTTGAATATCTAGAAAGTCCTCGGAGTCGATAGGCTCTGGGAGAGGGGCTCCTATTCTTGGTCATCTTCACCATCTAGTATCTTGGTACAAGCTCTAGAGATATCAATCGACATGTCGTGTGAGCCTTTGTGTTGCATGCTCTGCAAATATCAATTGAAGTGATCCGAGCGATTGGCCAGAATGCCTTAACCCATGGGATATAGGTCTCCCCTATTTTCAAGTTTATTTTCAAGAGTGCCCATGGTTGCAAGAACATGAATTTAGAAAGTTCTTGGAGTTGGCAGGCTTCGAGAGGGGCTCATATTCTTGGTCCTTGTCTTAACCATCCAATATCTTGTTATAATCTCTATAGATATTAATCAATGTGTGGTGTGAGCTTCTACGTGGGTCTCTACAAATATCAATTGAAGTAGCCTGAGTGGTTATGTCAGACTCATTGGGTGGCAAGAATGCCTCAACCCATGGGAAGATTATTCCCTATTTTTAAGTTTACTTTCAAGGATCAGTTATCCTTATGTATATAAATATGATTGATTTCCCTAATGGTGAACTAGCCTTGCATCTCATATGTAAGGCCTTATGAGGATCATGGTGTACGACCCTCTTCTCTGAAAAACTCACTACGAATATGATTGGTTTCCCTAATGGGGGTTAACTAGCCTTGCGTCTCATATGTAAGGCCTTCTAAGGATCATGGTGTACGACCCTCTTCTCTAGAAATGAAAGATCCTTGCCCCCTCCGCGCAACGAATTTTGGGGTGCTAGCAGTAGAAGTAGCACTTTTCTTGCACAGGTTAAAGCCTCTAACTCGGGGCCTCGCCCATGGCAAAAAAATCTCAATCAAGTTGGTACTTCTGGTGTTACCTTGATGGAACTTGTGGGGAAACCTCTTTAGTAAGGGAAGAGATCAAGAAGCCTCAAGGCAGAGACTAGCATGAGCTTCACTTTCTTAGATTCCAAAGCTGCCCCCGCCCAAGACAATACTAATTCACTGCCTCCTCCACCGGATGGCATTGCATCAACTATGGCACCTAGGACTGATGCATAATTTCCTTTAAGCCACATGCCCACGATTACTACGATAGCCAATCCCTCAACCTCTCCATCCCGATCCTTCTGACAAGACCAGCCAAGCTCCATATGCACTAAAGGCTAGAAATGAGTGACAATGTCAATGAGATGCCACTTGCTCGGATAAGAAGATAACTCAACCACCTAGTCGTCTCATGAATGGTGGATGAAAATGGACTCCTCATTGCTACACTCCTAATTCAGAGCCATTAGTCTTCAATGGGAAAATCTTGTACCAATGAGGCAGTGATGGTCAACGTGCTCCCAAGAAGTGATCAAATGATGTAGTGAACACGTCTTTTATCACACTCCCATGTAGCTTTCATAAACCCATTGATCTCCTATATCACCAGCTTCATAAAACACATGTTCAGCATAACCACCAGTCATTTGTTCTTGTAAATCATTATTCAAATCATCCAAACACTACAACTTCTTCAAATATCTACATCTTGCAAGTCATAGTCAAACTCATCTCACAGCTACCTAGCTGGAAACCCATATGGTCAATGTCTAAAGGCTCTGCATCATTTGCAGCTGCACTCTCAGAAAAGAAATCCCAGCCAAACCCTCCTCAATACTGTCATACAAAGAACCTAAATCAGCAACGTGCTGCATGTCTTGGTGAGCGTCTTCAATTTCTTCACTCCATAGCCTGCTCACAGCACTCCAAAGCTCCTCATCATCAACACACACTTCCGTACTCACAGAAGCATCAACCTGTTCACCATCCCTTAAATCCACAAGCTCTTCAAACAAATCACAGACAACCTCCAAGGCATCATCCAACCAAGCACTATCATCCACGCCACTGGAGATCCACAGGACCATCATCTCTTGTGTCAAAGAAAGGTATCTCTGACACACCCTCTTCCTCATACTTTACCACATAACCGAACAAGCATTTGTCTATCACCTTTCCAGCATCCATTATCTCCACCTCCGGGTCCATGGTCATATAACCTGCACTTTCTATAGCTTCACAAACACACGGGTTTAGGGTTTAGGGTTTAGGGTTTAGGATTTAGGGGTTATGCGATTAGGGTTTAGGGGTTCGCGATTAGGGTTTTGGGTTTTGGGGTTACGGTTTAGGGTTTAGGCTTTAGGCTTTAGGCATTAGGGTTTGGGGTTTAGGGTTTTAGGATTAGGGTTTGGGTATTAGGATTTAGGATTTTAGGGGTTTAGGGTTTAAGGGTTTTTAGTATTTTAGGATTTAGGGTTTAGGGTCTAGGGTCTAGGGTTTAGGGTTTAGGGTTTAGGTTTAGGGTTTTTTCAGGTGTGCGGTTGTGGAGTGATAAAGATAAATAACCGGTAGAGCTGCGGCAGCTAAAAATAGCTGCGCAGCTAAAAATAAATTTTTCGGGGGCCGGTTACGTGATAGTCAAGTGGAGTGTATGTAAGATATGGTGTTGAGGTGTGAATAGTATGAACTTAAGATGGCCACGCGCTATGACCAAAAAGTCCAAGATCCCACCTCACGAGGACAACAGCTAGCCGAAAATACGACCAGTTGCCCATGCAAACTAAAGGCTGAGATGTGGGGCAACAACTTGCCGCAAAAGAAACGACTAGTTGCCCACCAAACCAAAGGCTAAGACGTGGGGACAACAACTTGCCAGACTAGTTGCCCTCAAAGAATAAAGGTAAGGGGAAGGGAAGGTGCATCAATCGAAATGACACTTAGCATCCCACGCAATATGACATTATGCCAGATCGAAGGAGCATACTCAACAGAAAGACACTAAACCAGCCAAATTAATGACCAAGTGCCTCTTGCTAAGCACCAAAACAAATGGCCTTACTCACACACACAAGAAAGACACTTTACCAGCCCAAAAAAGAACTAAGTGCCTAACATACACAAAACACAAGACAAAATTTGATTTAAGAGACAAAAAGGACTTAAAAAAGTCGATTTCTTGTATTAACTTAAAAGGGTGTAGTTCCAAACTAGTTTCACTCTAGAGTGAGCTCTTCAGTGGAACACCCAAGTTTGAGAGTGAGAGCTCTCCCTTATGTAGAGAGGGGAGGGCTAGCTTTTGCCTCTTTGCATGTGGGATAATTCAGCCTTTTGTTGTGAAAAAGCAAGCTTAGGACATGAAAAACCCAACGCAACAAACGGCGCTCGAATCGGATAAGTAGAGCTCTCTAAACAAGTAAATGAAGCTCAATAGCATCTCATGCAAGCTAGGGGTTTTGAACTCATTACCTCTTTCTTTAGAGTCACAAGCCTTAACCATTAGGCTAGAGTGGACATGTTGACTCTACATGCAAAAATAAGTTACATAAGACTAGAGAGATGCATAAAATAGGTGGAGGGTTTTCCCGATAGCAGAACCAAGCATGGGAGGTCTCATATGCTATTAAGCCGATGCTCCCAAAGGTTGCTTTACAAGGTGGGTCCACGCTAAAAATAGTATTTACTAAAAATAGAAAGTTACAAATTAGAGGTTCGAAACCTTGATCTAACAAGATAGGAGCACAGATTCCTTGGATTTCTCCAGCAAATCATAGGTCTAGGTATATGCTTCAGCTCGGGATTTTGTTGGCAAAGCCGAAAAAGTTTAGGGTTTAGGGAGGCCCCCAAGTTTAAAGCTTTGGTGTACTTAGAGTAGTCAAGCTTAAGAACTAGGGGGATCCGCTTACTCGAAGAGGTTTCTTGATTGGAAGCCTTTAGAAGTAGAGCTGTTCGCATATTGTACTTGATCTTGCTGAAAGTTTTCCGAAGGAGAGAATCTGGATATCCTCTACCTCGAAGTCGTCGGAAAAACAAAAGCTTTAGCTTGATGTAGCTTTGAAGCGTGCTTTCCCTGATGACATAACGCTTAAGTTCTCCAATGATGAAGGCTTCCTTTTGATGACTAGGGTGCCAGGAAGAGAAAGGGAGGTATTGATACCTGTTCAGTTCTTTCTGAAAACAACTAGTAGAAAGCTTTCCTGTGGTTTGAAAATTAGTACCTTTGAAGAGGTGAATGTCCAAAAAATCCACAGATGAATTGGAGATGACATGTGTTATCTTGATATGCTCCTGAAGATCTATTGCATAGTTGCTAAGATGTTGAAGCAACGTGGTGTGAGACCCATGCCAGAAACCTAAAGCGTCATCAATGTATCTTTTGTAGTAGAGTAGTTCTATTGTGGGATGTACCTGTTTTTGAAGGTTTTCTAAATAATATAGAAAAAGGCAGGCATAGACAATAGCAAAATTACTGCCCATAGCAGTGACTCTGATTTGATGCCAAAAAGTGCCATTAAACTCAAGATAGTGGTTCTTGAGAACAAGAGAGGCAATTGTCATGATGAGGTTGATGCATATGAGACCTCCCATGCTTGGTTCTACTATCGGGAAAACCCTCCACCTATTTTATGCATCTCTCTAGTCTTATGTAACTTACTTTTGCATGTAGAGTCAACATGTCCACTCTAGCCTAATGGTTAAGGCATGTGACTCTAAAGAAAGGGGTCATGAGTTCAAAACCCCTAGCTTGCATGAGATGCTATTGAGCTTCATTTACTTGTTTAGAGAGCTCTACTTATCCGATTCGAGCGCCGTTTGTTCCGTTGGGTTCTTCATGTGTCCTAAGCTTGCTTTTTCACAGCAAAAGGCTGAATTATCCCACATGCAAAGAGGCAAAAGCTAGCCCTCCCCTCTCTACATAAGGGAGAGCTCTCATTCTTGTACTCTCAAACTTGGGTGTTCCACTGAAGAGCTCACTCTAGAGCGAAACTAGTTTGGAACTACACCCTTAAGTTAATACAAGAAATCGACTTTTTTAAGTCCTTTTTGTCTCTTAAATCAAATTTTGTCTTGTGTTTTGTGTATGTTAGGCACTTAGTCCTTTTTTGGGTGGCTAGTAAAGTGTCTTTCTTGTGTGTGTAAGGCCATTTGTTTTGGTGCTTAGCAAGAGGCACTTGGTCATTAATTTGGCTGGTTTAGTGTCTTTCTGCTGAGTATGCTCCTTCGATCTGGCATAATGTCATATTGCGTGGCATGCTAAGTGTCATTTCGATTGATGCACCTTCCCTTCTCCTTACCTTTATTTTTTGAGGGCAACTAGTCGTTCTTTTGTGACAAGTTGTTGTCCCCATGTCTTAGCCTTTGGTTTGGTGGGCAACTAGTCGTTTCTTTTGCGGCAAGTTGTTGTCTCCACATCTCAGCCTTTAGTTTGCGTGGGCAACTGGTCGTATTTTTCAGTTAACTGTTGTCCTCGTGAGGTGGGATTTTGGACTTTTTGGTCATAGCGCGTGGCCATCTTAAGTTCATACTATTCACACCTCAACACCATATCTTACATACACTCCACTTGACTATCACGTAACCGGCCCCGAAAAATTTATTTTTTACTGTCGTAGCTACTTTTAGGGTTTAGGGTTTAGGGTTTTAGGGTTTTAGGGTTAGGGTTTTAGAGTTTTAGGGTTTAGGGTTTACAGTTTAGGGTCTAGAGTCTAGCTGCGGCAGCTTAGGTTTAGGGTTTTAGGATTTAGGGTATTACGGTTTAGGATTTTAGGGTATAGGGTTTAGGGTTTTAGGGTTTAGGGTGTAGGGTTTAGCTACTACAGGGTTTAGGGTTTAGGGTTCGATAAATAACCGGTAGCTGCGGTAGCTAAAAGTAGCTGCGGCAGCAAAAAATAAATTTTTCGAGGGAGCCGGTTATGTTGCATATATCCACGGTGAACAGAAGCCGCTTAGGGAGTAGCAACACCGCGGCGCTGCTGCGCAGCGTCATGATCCATCTCGTCACGTCAGAATCACCAAAAAATGATGGGAGGATGTGTTTTTCGCGCGCGCAGAATTGCTGTTTAGTGAGCCAGAACCAACACCAAAAGCTGCTTAGGACAACTCCACGGCATCTCTGGATCCCAAAAAAAAAACCCAAATCTGAATCCAAAATCCAGAAGCCGCTTAGGGAGATGCCACGGTGAACAGAAGCCGCTTAGGGAGACGCCACGGTGAACAGAAGCTGCTTAGGGAGACGCCACGGTGAACAGAAGCCACTTAGGGAGACGCCACGGTGAACAGAAGCCGCTTAGGGTTGGGCCACCGTGAACAGAAGCCGCTTAGGGAGACGCCACGGTGAACAGAAGCCGCTTAGGGTTGGGCCACGGTGAACAAAAGCCGCTTAGGGTTGGGCCACGGTGAACAGAAGCCGCTTAGGGAGGGGCCACGGTGAACAGAAGCCGCTTAGGGAGACGCAACGACGTGGCGCTGCTGCGTAGCGATGCTGATGCTGCTACGTAGCGTCACGATCCACCTCGTCACGTCAGAATCGCCAAAAAATAATGGGAGGATGTGTTTTTCGCGCGCACAGAATTGCTGTTTTTCGCGCACAGAATTGCTGTTTAGTGACCCAGAACCAACACCAGAAGCTGCTTAGCGCCACTCCACAGCGATTTTGGACCTAAAAAAAATCCTACACCCTAATGGCACTGTACCCCTAGGGACTGGGTGAACCCTGGTTCTTACCCTAAACCCTAAACCCTAAACCCTAATGGCACTGTAACCCTAGGGACTGGGTGAACCCTAGTTGTTACCCTAAACCCTAAACCCTAAACCCTAATGGCACTGTAACCCTAGGGACTGGGTGAACCCTAGTTCTTATCCTAGACCCAAAACCCAAAACCCAAAACCCAAAACCCTAAATCCTAAACCCTGCAGCAATTGGTTTAGGGTTTAGGGTTTAGGGGTTTAGGATTTAGGGTTAAGCGGTTTAGGGTTTAGGGTTTGTGGTTTAGGGTTTAGGGTTTAGGGGTTTTTTCAGGTGTGCGGTTGTGGAGTGATAAAGATAAATAACCGGTAGTTGCGGCAGCTAAAGGCGGCTGCGGCGGCAGCAAAAAATAAATTTTTCGGGGGGGCCGGTTACGTGATATTCAAGTGGAGTGTATGTAAGATATGGTGTTGAGGTGTGAATAGTATGAACTTAAGATGGCCACGCACTATGACCAAAAAGTCCAAAATCCCACCTCACGAGGACAACAGCTAGCCGAAAAATACGACCTGTTGCCCATTCAAACTAAAGGCTAAGATGTGGGGACAACAACTTGCCGCAATAGAAACGACTAGTTGTCCACCAAACCAAAGGCTAAGACGTGGGGACAACAACTTGCCGCAAAAGAACGACTAGTTGCCCTCAAAAATAAAGGTAAGGGGAAGGGAAGGTGCATCAATCGAAATGACACTTAGCATGCCACGCAATATGACATTATGCCAGATCGAAGGAGCATACTCAGCAGAAAGACACTAAACCACCCAAATTAATGACCAAGTGCCTCTTGCTAAGCACCAAAACAATGGCCTTACTCACACACACAAGAAAGACACTTTACTAGCCCAAAAAGGACTAAGTGCCTCACATACACAAAACACAAGACAAAATTTGATTTGATTTAAGAGACAAAAAAGACTTAAAAAAGTCGATTTCTTGTATTAACTTGAGGGTGTAGTTCCAAACTAGTTTCGCTCTAGAATGAGCTCTTCAGTGGAACACCCAAGTTTGAGATTACAAGAATGAGAGCTCTCCCTTAGGTAGAGAGGGGAGGGCTAGCTTTTGCCTCTTTGCATGTGGGATAATCCAGCCTTTTGTTGTGAAAAAGCAAGCTTAGGACATGAAGAACCCAACGCAACAAATGGCGCTCGAATCGGATAAGTAGAGCTCTCTAAACAAGTAAAAGAAGCTCAATAGCATCTCATGCAAGCTATGGGTTTTGAACTCATGACCCCTTTCATTAGAGTCATAAGCCTTAACCATTAGGCTAGAGTGGACATGTTGACTCAATAAGTTACATAAGGTAACTAGAAGACTAGAGAGATGCATAAAATAGGTGGAGGGTTTTCCCGATATAGCAGAACCAAGCATGGGAGGTCTCATATGCTAGCCGATGCTCCCAAGGGTTGCTTTACAAAGGTGGGTCCACGCTAAAAATAGTACTTACTAAAAATAAAAAGTTACAAATTAGAGGTTCGAAACCTTGATCTAACAAGATAGGAGCGCAGATTCCTTGGATTTCTCTAGCAAATCATAGGTCTAGGTATATGCTTCAGCTCGGGATTTTGTTGGCAAAGCCGAAAAAGTTTAGGATTTAGGGGGGCCCCCAAGTTTAAAGCTTTGGTGTACTTAGAGTAGTCAAGCTTAAGAACTAGGGGGATCCGCTTACTCGAAGAGGTTTCTCGATTGGAAGCCTTTAGAAGTAGAGCTGTTCGCATATTGTACTTGATCTTGCTGAAAGTTTTCCAAAGGAGAGAATACGGATATCCTCTACCTCGAAGTCGTTGGAAAAACAAAAGCTTTAGCTTGATGTAGCTTTGAAGTGTGCTTTCCCTGATGACATAACGCTTAAGTTCTCCAATGATGAAGGCTTCCTTTTGATGACTAGGGTGCCAGGAAGAGAAAGGGAGGTATTGATACCTGTTCAGCTCTTTCTGAAAACAACTAGTAGAAAGCTTTCCTGTGGTTTGAAAATTAGTACCTTTGAAGATCCACAGATGAATTGGAGATGACATGTGTTATCTTGATATGCTCCTGAAGATCTATTGCATAATTGCTAAGATGTTGAAGCAAAGTGGTGTGAGACCCATGCCAAAAACCTAAAGCATCATCAATGTATCTTTTGTAGTAGAGTAGCTGTGGTGTGGGATGTACCTGCTCTTGAAGGTTTTCTAAATAACATAGAAAAAGGCAGGCATAGACAACAACAAAATTACTGCCCATAGCAGTGCCTCTGATTTGATGCCAAAAAGTGCCATTAAACTCAAGATAGTGGTTCTTGAGAACAAGAGAGGCAATTGTCATGATGAGGTTGAGCTCTACATGGTTGAAGTCACCCTATATCATCATCTTGAGGGCATGCAGTCCTTCATTGGTGGGAATACTGGGGTACAGAGATTCCACATCAAATGTGAAGAGGATAATTTCTTGTGGTAGATGAAGCTCAGATAACTCTTTAATCAGAGTGAGGGAGTCTTTTAGATGTTGCTTTTGTTGGAAGAGAATGGGAAAAAGCTTATGATGAAGCCATATAGACGCATTCTTAAAACAAAGCCATTGTAAGAGCAGATTGGCCTTCCGACCACTGTAGGTTTGTGGATTTTGGGCAAGAAATAAAGAGAGCAAACTCTGAACCCTTGCTCTGGCTTCTGCAAAATAAACTTTGCTTCATCCCTTGAGAGCACACTAGACTTTTGACAAATGCAAGCAAGCCTATCAAACAGTTCAATCAATGGAGCTTGGGTGACTGGGAGATAGACCTGTTGATCTAGAAGTTGCCGATCACCTTCATTAAGATACCATGATTTATCAAGAATTACCAAACCAAGGTTTTTATCTGCTGGCTTGATAATGATAGATCTTCAGGAGCATATCAAGATAACACATGTCATCTCCAATTCATCTGTGGATTTTTTGGACATTCACCTCTTCAAAGGTACTAATTTTCAAACCACAGGAAAGCTTTCTACTAGTTGTTTTCAGAAAGAGCTGAACAAGTATCAATACCTCCCTTTCTCTTCCTGGTACCCTAGTCATCAAAAGGAAGCCTTCATCATTGGAGAACTTAAGCGTTATGTCATCAGGGAAAGCACGCTTCAAAGCTACATCAAGCTAAAGCTTTTGTTTTTCCAACGACTTCGAGGTAGAGGATATCCGGATTCTCTCCTTCGGAAAACTTTCAGCAAGATCAAGTACAATATGCGAACAGCTCTACTTCTAAAGGCTTCCAATCGAGAAACCTCTTCGAGTAAGCGGATCCCCCTAGTTCTTAAGCTTGACTACTCTAAGTACACCAAAGCTTTAAACTTGGGGGCCTCCCTAAACCCTAAACTTTTTCGTCTTTGCCAACAAAATCCCGAGCTGAAGCATATACCTAGATCTATGATTTGCTGGAGAAATCCAAGGAATCTGCGCTCCTATCTTGTTAGATCAAGGTTTCGAACCTCTAATTTATAACTTTCTATTTTTAGTAAGTACTATTTTTAGCGTGGACCCACCTTTGTAAAGCAACCCTTGGGAGCATCGGCTTAACAGCATATGAGACCTCCCATGCTTGGTTCTGCTATCGAGAAAACCCTCCACCTATTTTATGCATCTCTCTAGTCTTCTAGTTACCTTATGTAACTTATTTTTGCATGTAGAGTCAACATGTCCACTCTAGCCTAATCGTTAAGGCTTATGACTCTAATGAAAGGAGTCATGAGTTCAAAACCCATAGCTTGCATGAGATGCTATTGAGCTTCTTTTACTTGTTTAGAGAGCTCTACTTATCCGATTCGAGCGCCGTTTGTTGCGTTGGGTTCTTCATGTCCTAAGCTTGCTTTTTCACAACAAAAGGCTGAATTATCCTACATGCAAAGAGGCAAAAGCTAGCCCTCCCCTCTCTACTTAAGGGAGAGCTCTCATTCTTGTAATCTCAAACTTGGGTGTTCCACTGAAGAGCTCATTCTAGAGCGAAACTAGTCTGGAACTACACCCTCAAGTTAATACAAGAAATCGACTTTTTTAAGTCTTTTTTGTCTCTTAAATCAAATCAAATTTTGTCTTGTGTTTTGTGTATATGAGGCACTTAGTCCTTTTTTGGGCTAGTAAAGTGTCTTTCTTGTGTGTGTGAGTAAGGCCATTGTTTTGGTGCTTAGCAAGAGGCACTTAGTCATTAATTTGGCTAGTTTAGTGTCTTTCTGCTGAGTATGCTCCTTCGATCTGGCATAATGTCATATTGTGTGGCATGCTAAGTGTCATTTCGATTGATGCACCTTCCCTTCCCCTTACCTTTATTTTTGAGGGCAACTAGTCATTCTTTTGCGGCAAGTTGTTGTCCCCACGTCATAGCCTTTGGTTTGGTAGACAACTAGTCGTTTCTTTTGCGGCAAGTTGTTGTCCCCTTAGCCTTTAGTTTGCATGGGCAACAGGTCGTATTTTTCGGCTAGCTGTTGTCCTCGTGAGGTGGGATTTTGGACTTTTTGGTCAAAGTGCGTGGCCATCTTAAGTTCATACTATTCACACCTCAACACCATATCTTACATACACTCCACTTGACTATCACGTAACCGGCCCCCCGAAAAATTTATTTTTTGCTGCCGCAGCTGCTTTTAGCTACCGCAGCTACCGGTTATTTATCTTTATCACTCCACAGCCGCACACCTGAAAAAACCCCTAAACCCCTAAAGCCTAAACCCTAAACCGGTTTAGAGTTTAGGGTTTAGGGTTTAGGGTTTAGGAACTTAGGGATTTTTTCAGGTGTGCGGTTGTGGAGTGATAAAGATAAATAACCGACAGCTGCGGCAGCAAAAAATAAATTTTTCGGGGGCCGGTTACGTGATAGTGAAGTGATGTCAAGTGGAGTGTATGTAAGATATGGTGTTGAGGTGTGAATAGTATGAACTTAAGATGGCCACGCACTATGACCAAAAAGTCCAAAATCCCACCTCACAAGGACAACAGCTAGCCGAAAAATACGACCAGTTGCCCACGAAACCAAAGGCTAAGATGTGGGGACAACAACTTGCCGTAAAAGAACGACTAGTTGCCCACCAAACCAAAGGCTATGATGTGGGGACAACAACTTGCCGCAGAAGAACGACTAGTTGCCCTCAAAAATAAAGGTAAGGGCTTCGAAGGGAAGGTGCATCAATCGAAATGACACTTAGCATGCCACGCAATATGACATTATGCCAGATCGAAGGAGCATACTCAGCAAAAAGACACTAAACCACCCAAATTAATGACCAAGTGCCTCTTGCTAAGCACCAAAACAATGGCCTTACTCACACACACAAGAAAGACACTTTGCTAGCCCAAAAAAGGACTAAGTGCCTCACATACACAAAACACAAGACAAAATTTGATTTAAGAGACAAAAAAGACTTAAAAAAGTCGATTTCTTGTATTAACTTGAGGGTGTAGTTCCAAACTAGTTTCGCTCTAGAGTGAGCTCTTCAGTGGAACACCCAAGTTTGAGATTACAAGAATGAGAGCTCTCCCTTATGTAGAGAGGGGAGGGCTAGCTTTTGCCTCTTTGCATGTGGGATAATTCAGCCTTTTGTTGTGAAAAAACAAGCTTAGGACATGAAGAACCCAACGCAACAAACGGCGCTCGAATCGGATAAGTAGAGCTCTCTAAACAAGTAAAAGAAGCTCAATAGCATCTCATGCAAGCTATGGGTTTTGAACTCATGACCCCTTTCATTAGGGTCACAAGCCTTAACCATTAGGCTAGAGTGGACATGTTGACTCTACATGCAAAAATAAGTTACATAAGGTAACTAGAAGAATAGAGAGATGCATAAAATAGGTGGAGGGTTTTCCCGATAGCAGAACCAAGCATGGGAGGTCTCATATGCTGTTAAGCCGATGCTCCCAAGGGTTGCTTTACAAAGGTGGGGTCCACGCTAAAAATAGTACTTACTAAAAATAGAAAGTTACAAATTAGAGGTTCGAAACCTTGATCTAACAAGATAGGAGCGCAGATTCCTTGGATTTCTTCAGCAAATCATAGGTCTAGGTATATGCTTCAGCTCGGGATTTTGTTGGCAAAGCCGAAAAAGTTTAGGGTTTAGGGAGGCCCCCAAGTTCAAAGCTTTGGTGTACTTGGAGTAGTCAAGCTTAAGAACTAGGGGGATCCACTTACTCGAAGAGGTTTCTCGATTGGAAGCCTTTAGAAGTAGAGCTGTTCGCATATTGTACTTGATCTTGCTGAAAGTTTTCCGAAGGAGAGAATACGGATATCCTCTACCTTGAAGTCGTTGGAAAAACAAAAGCTTTAGCTTGATGTAGCTTTGAAGCGTGCTTTCCCTGATGACATAACGCTTAAGTTCTCCAATGATGAAGGCTTCCTTTTGATGACTATGGTGCCAGGAAGAGAAAGTGAGGTATTGATACCTGTTCAGCTCTTTCTGAAAACAGCTAGTAGAAAGCTTTCCTGTGGTTTGAAAATTAGTACCTTTGAAGAGGTGAATGTCCAAAAAATCCACAGATGAATTGGAGATGACATGTGTTATCTTGATATGCTCCTGAAGATGCATTGCATAGTTGCTAAGATGTTGAAGCAAAGTGGTGTGAGACCCATGCCAAAAACCTAAAGCGTCATCAATGTATCTTTTGTAGTAGAGTAGCTCTGTTGTGGGATGTACCTGTTCTTAAAGGTTTTCTAAATAACATAGAAAAAGGCAGGCATAGACCAGCAAAATT
>NC_141069.1:10000-145000 GCF_041138505.1 Cibotium barometz
TCACCTTCATTAAGATACCATGATTTATCAAGAATTACCAAACCAAGGTTTTTATCTGCTGGCTTGATAATGATGTTATGGTTCTTTATCAATCTGTTAAGGGCTCTTCTCAAATGAAGCGAAAGCTTGTTCTGAGGAAGTCGCTCACATGAAGAGATTGAATTTTGAAGTATGACTCTTCCAGTGTTGATGATGTCTTCCAGAGGCTGATAAACTTTAGAAGGATTCCAATTCGGGTTTGCAACTCGAAAAGGAGGAAGAGGTCTATCTGGTGCATTTCTGAAAAACCATCGAAGACGAAGTTGCCTTGCAAAATTATCATAGTCTTTGGTGAGATGTGTTGAATCCGGAAACTTTGACGGAGGAATATATCCCAAACCAAGTCCTAGAAGCTTTTTCTCGCTAAATGAAAGCTTGTACTGAGAGAGATTGTGGATGGCAGTGTTTGAAACACGTTGATCCACCTCAGTTGGGGTCTTTCTAGAGAAAAGCAATAGAGCATAGCGCTCGGGATCTTGGAGAGGGAGCCAGAAGAGGTGCCTTAACGCCGGGGATTTCGAGACCGAGATCGGCTCGGTGGAGCGGATCTGCTTCGTGAATTTTGCCGATTTTGTTTCTGTCCCGAACCAGATTTCTGGGTATTGCGGCCTTGTCGAGAAGAGGAAGGCTGTGCAGAGGAGGGGGTGGAAGTCTTCTTCCTTTGAGGTTGATTTCCACCCCCTTGCCGGTTTCCCCGCTGGTTTTTTGGATGGGTAGACTTGCCTTTATTTGGCTTGTTTCCCTGCTGCTGCTTACCTTGGTGGTTGTTTTGCCGGTCTTTCTGTTGATTGCCTTTCTTAGAAGCTTGGTTGCTTCTAGTTTTCTTCTTGTTGTTGTTCTGGCTATTGTTCTGGCTTTTCTTTTGTTGATTATCTTTCCGTTTTTTTGTTTGTCCCCACCTGTGTCATTTGCTAGACTTTTCTTTAGCTTGTTGATCTGTGCTTGAACTTGCTTCTGAACTTGCTCTTTGACTAGCTTGGCTATAGAGGGTTCAGTAGGAAGAGATTCTGCATCTCCCATGGCTTGATCCTGTGCAGCTTTCCTCTTGGTGAAAGCAGCTTGCTTGATCTTAGAGTTAAGGAGATGAGAGACCCTGAAATTATTTATGGCAGTTTTGAAATCTTTGAGCAGCTTGTTCTTCCAAGTCTTCATGGTGTTTTCCCATAAAGCGTGTGGGCTGTCCATGAGTTCCAAAGCAGCCATGAGGTTCAGGATTTCTTGGAGACTGGCTTCAAAAGTGGAGGCATAAGCATCCAGCTTCTTTTCTTGATTCTCTACCAGCTTTGCTTGGGCTTCAATGAGGACTTCCAAGCAGCTGCTCCTGTAATTTTTACAAAGATCTTGTAGAGTTTGATTGAGAAAGGCCTGTCCTTGTTCATCTTGCACAGTAAGGCGGGGTGGTTTGAGTCGAAGACTGTTAGGTACGGTGCCTTCTTCTCTTTGCTCTCTAAGCTTTTTGAGGTAAGCTTGACTTTTCTCAAAAGCTAAAAACATCTTCTTGTACTCCTCGATAGACTTCTTCAAGAAATCTTTAAGGTGAGAAGGTTGAGCGATGGGAAGAGTAGGCAGAGCAAAAAGGTCATCATAGGATGATGATGAAGCACCAAGTGTAAACCTGTATTGGTTTTGTGCATAGGCCATTGGTTTGGTGCTTAGCAAGAGGCACTTGGTCATTAATTTGGCTGGTTTAGTGTCTTTTTGCTGAGTATGCTCCTTCGATCTGGCATAATGTCATATTGCGTGGCATACTAAGTGTCATTTCGATTGATGCACCTTCCCTTCCCCTTACCTTTATTTTTGAGGGCAACTAGTCGTTCTTTGCGGCAAGTTGTTGTCCCCACGTCTTAGCCTTTGGTTTGGTGGACAACTAGTCGTTCTTTTGCGGCAAGTTGTTGTCCCCACATCTTAGCCTTTAGTTTGCGTGGGCAACTGGTCGTATTTTTCGGCTAGCTGTTGTCCTCGTGAGGTGGGATTTTGGACTTCTTGGTCATAGTGCGTGGCCATCTTAAGTTCATACTATTCACACCTCAACACCATATCTTACATACACTCCACTTGACTATCATGTAACCGGTCCCCCGAAAAATTTATTTTTTGCTGCCGCAGCTAGTTTTAGCTGCCGCAACTACCGGTTATTTATCTTTATCACTCCACAACCGCACACCTGAAAAAACCCCTAAATCCTAACCCCTAAACCCTAAAAAACCCTAAAAAACCCTAAAACCCTAGACCCTAAAATCCTAGACCCTAGATCCCTAGACCCTAGACCCTAAACCCTAAACCCCTAAACCCTAAACCCTAAACCCTAACCCTAAAAACCCTAAAAACCCTAAACCCTAAACCCTAAAGCCTAAACCCTAAACCGGTTGCTGCAACCCTGAACCCTGAACCCTGAACCGTAAACCGTAAACCGTAAACCCGGAACCGTAACCCTGAACCCTGAACCCTTAACCCTAAACCCTAAACAAAATCAACCGCTAAATGAAAGCTTGTACTGAGAGAGATTTCTGGGTATTGCGGCCCTGTCGAGAAGAGGAAGGCTGTGTAGAGGAGGGGGTGGAAGTCTTCTTCCTTTGAGGTTGATTTCCACCCCCTTGCCGGTTTCCCTGCTGGTTTTTTGGCTGGGTAGACTTGCCTTTATTTGGCTTGTTTCCCTGCTGCTTACCTTGGTGGTTGTTTTGCCGGTTTAGGGTTTAGGGTTTAGGGTTTAGGGGTTTTTTTAGGTGTGCGGTTGTGGAGTGATAAAGATAAATAACCGGTAGCTGTGGCAGCTAACAGTAGCTGCGGCAGCAAAAAATAAATTTTTCGGGGGACCGATTACGTGATAGTCAAGTGGAGTGTATGTAAGATATGGTGTTGAGGTGTGAATAGTATGAACTTAAGATAGCCACGCACTATGACCAAGAAGTCCAAAATCCCACCTCACGAGGACAACAGCTAGCCGAAAAATACGACCAGTTGCCCACGCAAACTAAAGGCTAAGATGTGGGGACAACAACTTGCCGCAAAAGAACGACTAGTTGTCCACCAAACCACAAAGGCTAAGACGTGGGGACAACAACTTGCCGCAAAGAACGACTAGTTGCCCTCAAAAATAAAGGTAAGGGGAAGGGAAGGTGCATCAATCGAAATGACACTTAGCATGCCACGCAATATGACATTATGCCAGATCGAAGGAGCATACTCAGCAGAAAGACACTAAACCAGCCAAATTAATGACCAAGTGCCTCTTGCTAAGCACCAAACCAATGGCCTTACTCACACACACAAGAAAGACACTTTACTTGCCCAAAAAAGGACTAAGTGCCTAACATACACAAAACACAAGACAAAATTTGATTTGATTTAAGAGACAAAAAAGACTTAAAAAAGTCGATTTCTTGTATTAACTTGAGGGTGTAGTTCCAAACTAGTTTCGCTCTAGAATGAGCTCTTCAGTGGAACACCCAAGTTTGAGATTACAAGAATGAGAGCTCTCCCTTATGTAGAGAAGGGAGGGCTAGCTTTTGCCTCTTTGCATGTGGGATAATTCAGCTTTTTGTTGTGAAAAAGCAAGCTTAGGACATGAAGAACCCAACGCAATAAACGGCGCTCGAATCGGATAAGTAGAGCTCTCTAAACAAGTAAAAGAAGCTCAATAGCATCTCATGCAAGCTATGGGTTTTGAACTCATGACCCCTTTCATTAGAGTCACAAGCCTTAACCATTAGGCTAGAGTGGACATGTTGACTCTACATGCAAAAATAAGTTACATAAGGTAACTAGAAGACTAGAGAGATGCATAAAATAGGTGGAGGGTTTTCCCGATAGCAGAACCAAGCATGGGAGGTCTCATATGCTGTTAAGCCTAGGGTGATCGGCAACTTCTAGCAACAGGTCTATCTCCCAGTCACCCAAGCTCCATTGATTGAATTGTTTGATAGGCTTGCTTGCATTTGTCAAAAGTCTAGTGTGCTCTCAAGGGATGAAGCAAAGTTTATTTTGCAGAAGCCAGAGCAAGGGTTCAGAGTTTGCTCTCTTTATTTCTTGCCCAAAATCCACAAACCTACAGTGGTCGGAAGGCCAATCTGCTCTTACAATGGCTTTGTTTTTGAGAATGCGTCTATATGGCTTCATCATAAGCTTTTCCCCATTCTCTTCCAATAAAAGCAACATCTAAAAGACTCCCTCACTCTGATTAAAGAGTTATCTGAGCTTCATCTACCACAAGAAATTATCCTCTTCACATTTGATGTGGAATCTCTGTACCCCAGTATTCCCACCAATGAAGGACTGCATGCCCTCAAGATGAGGATACAGGGTGACTTCAACCATGTAGAGCTCAACCTCATCATGACAATTGCCTCTCTTGTTCTCAAGAACCACTATTTCCCTGATGACATAACGCTTAAGTTCTCCAATGATGAAGACTTCCTTTTGATGACTAGGGTGCCAGGAAGAGAAAGGGAGGTATTGATACCTGTTCAGCTCTTTCTGAAAACAACTAGTAGAAAGCTTTCCTGTGGTTTGAAAATTAGTACCTTTGATAAATCATGGTATCTTAATGAAGGTGATCGGCAACTTCTAGATCAACAGGTCTATCTCCCAGTCACCCATGGAAGGCTGTGCAGAGGAGGGGGTGGAAGTCTTCTTCCTTTGAGGTTGATTTTCACCCCCTTGTTGCTGGTTTCCCCGCTCGTTTTTTGGCTGGGTAGACTTGCCTTTATTTGGCTTGTTTCCCTGTTGCTTACCTTGGTGGTTGTTTTGCCGGTCTTTCTGTTGATTGCCTTTTTTAGAAGCTTGGTTGCTTCTAGTTTTCTTCTTGTTGTTGTTCTGGCTTTTCTTTTGTTGATTATCTTTCCGTTTTTTGTTTGTCCCACCTGTGTCATTTGCTAGACTTTTCTTTAGCTTGTTGATCTGTGCTTGAACTTGCTCTTTGACTAGCTTGGCTATAGAGGATTCAGTAGGAAGAGATTCTGCATCTCCCATGGCTTGATCCTGTGCAGCTTTCCTCTTGGTGAAAGCAGCTTGCTTGATCTTATAGTTAAGGAGATGAGAGACCCTGAAATTATTTATGGCAGTTTTGAAATCTTTGACCAGCTTGTTCTTCCAAGTCTTCATAGTGTTTTCCCATAAAGCGTGTGGGCTGTCCATGAGTTCTAAAGCAGCCATGAGGTTCAGGATTTCCTGGAGACTGGCTTCAAAAGTGGAGGCATAAGCATCCAGCTTCTTTTCTTGATTCTCTACCAGCTTTGCCTGGGCTTCAATGAGGACTTCCAAGCAGCTGCTCCTGTAATTTTTACAAAGATCTTGTAGAGTTTGATTGAGAAAGGCCTGTCCTTGTTCATCTTGCACAGTAAGGCGGGGTGGTTTGAGTCGAAGACTGTTAGGTACGGTGCCTTCTTCTCTTTGCTCTCTAAGCTTTTTGAGGTAAGCTTGACTTTTCTCAAAAGCTAAAAACATCTTCTTGTACTCCTCGATAGACTTCTTCAAGAAATCTTTAAGGTGAGAAGGTTGAGCGATGGGAAGAGTAGGTAGAGCAAAAAGGTGATCATAGGATGATGATGAAGCACCAAGTGTAAACCTGTATTGGTTTTGTGCATTAGCAGTATCTATGAAATCATCCATTCTTCGCTTAGCACGTTCTCTTTCTCCACTAGCAAATTGAAATGCTCCCTGGCTGGTAGAAGGGTTGTCTTGACCTTCGTTTGCTGCCTCTGGGATAGTGTTCAAAAGCACCATGATAGCAAAGGTTTAGGGTTTAGGGATTTATTTTAGGTATGCGGTTGTGGAGTGATAAAGATAAATAACCGGTAGTTGCGGGCAGCTAAAAGTAGCTGCGGCAGCAAAAAATAAATTTTTCGGGGGCCCGTTAAGTGATAGTGAAGTGATGTCAAGTGGAGTGTATGTAAGATATGGTGTTGAGGTGTGAATAGTATGAACTTAAGATAGACCTCTTTATGTGGTTTGCTATCGGGAAAACCCTCCACCTATTTTATGCTTTCTCTAGTCTTATGTAACTTATTTTTGCATGGAGAGTCAACATGTCCACTCTAGCCTAATGGTTAAGGCTTGTGACTCTAATGAAAGGGGTCATGAGTTCAAAACCCATAGCTTGCATGAGATGCTATTGAGCTTCTTTTACTTGTTTAGAGAGCTCTACTTATCCGATTCGAGCGCCGTTTGTTGCGTTGGGTTCTTCATGTCCTAAGCTTGCTTTTTCACAACAAAAGGCTGAATTATCCCACATGCAAAGAGGCAAAAGCTAGCCCTCCCCTCTCTACATAAGGGAGAGCTCTCATTCTTATAATCTCAAACTTGGGTGTTCCACTGAAGAGCTCACTCTAGAGCGAAACTAGTTTGGAACTACACCCTCAAGTTAATACAAGAAATCGACTTTTTTAAGTCTTTTTTGTCTCTTAAATCAAATCAAATTTTGTCTTGTGTTTTGTGTATGTGAGGCACTTAGTCCTTTTTTGGGCTAGTAAAGTGTCTTTCTTGTGTGTGTGAGTAAGGCCATTGTTTTGGTGCTTAGCAAGAGGCACTTGGTCATTAATTTGGTTGGTTTAGTGTCTTTCTGCTGAGTATGCTCCTTCGATCTGGCATAATGTCATATTGCGTGGCATGCTAAGTGTCATTTCGATTGATGCACCTCCCCTTCCCCTTACCTTTATTTTTATTCTTGAGGGCAACTAGTCGTTCTTTTGCGGCAAGTTGTTGTCCCCACGTCTTAGCCTTTGGTTTGGTGGGCAACTAGTCGTTCTTTTACGGCAAGTTGTTGTCCCCACATCTTAGCCTTTAGTTTGCGTGGGCAACTGGTCGTATTTTTTGGCTAGCTGTTGTCCTCGTGAGGTGGGATTTTGGACTTTTTGGTCATAGTGCGTGGCCATCTTAAGTTCATACTATTCACACCTCAACACCATATCTTACATACACTCCACTTAAAATCACTTCACTATCACGTAACCGGACCCCGAAAATTTTATTTTTCGCTGTCGCAGCTACTTTTCGCTGCCGCAGCTACCGGTTATTTATCTTTATCACTCCACAACCGCACACCTGAAAAAACCCCTAAACCCTAAACCTTTGCTATCATGGTGCTTTTGAACACTATCCCAGAGGCAGCAAATGAAGGTCAAGACAACCCTTCTACCAGCCAGGGAGCGTTTCAATTTGCTAGTGGAGAAAGAGAACGTGCTAAGCAAAGAATGGATGATTCCATACATACTGCTAATGCACAAAACCAATACAGGTTTACACTTGGTGCTTCATCATCATCTTATGATCACCTTTTTGCTCTACCTACTCTTCCCATCGCTCAACCTTCTCACCTTAAAGATTTCTTGAAGAAGTCTATCGAGGAGTACAAGAAGATGTTTTTAGCTTTTGAGAAAAGTCAAGCTTACCTCAAAAAGCTTAGAGAGCAAAGAGAAGAAGGCACCGTACCTAACAGTCTTCGACTCAAACCACCCCGCCTTACTGTGCAAGATGAACAAGGACAGGCCTTTGTCAATCAAACTCTACAAGATCTTTGTAAAAATTACAGGAGCAGCTGCTTGGAAGTCCTTATTGAAGCCCAAGCAAAGCTAGTAGAGAATCAAGAAAAGAAGATGGATGCTTATGCCTCCACTTTTGAAGCCAGTCTCTAGGAAATCCTGAACCTCATGGCTGCTTTAGAACTCATGGACAGCCCACACGCTTTATGGGAAAACACCATGAAGACTTGGAAGAACAAGCTGCTCAAAGATTTCAAAACTGCCATAAATAATTTCAGGGTCTCTCATCTCCTTAACTCTAAGATCAAGCAAGCTACTTTCACCAAGAGGAAAGCTACACAGGATCAAGCCATGGGAGATGCAGAATCTCTTCCTACTGAACCCTCTATAGCCAAGCTAGTCAAAGAGCAAGTTCAGAAGCAAGTTCAAGCACAGATCAACAAGCTAAAGAAAATTCTAGCAAATGACAAAGGTGGGACAAACAAAAAACAGAAAATAATCAAAAAAAGAAAAGCCAAAACAATAGCCAGAACAACAACAAGAAGAAAACTAGAAGCAACCAAGCTTCTAAAAAAGGCAATCAACAGAAAGACCGGCAAAACAACCACCAAGGTAAGCAACACGGAAACAAGCCAAATAAAGGCAAGTCTACCCAGCCAAAAAACCAGCGACGGGGAAACCGGCGAGGGGGTGGAAATCAACCTCAAAGGAAGAAGACTTCCACCCCCTCCTCTGCACAGCCTTCCTCTTCTCGACAAGGCTGCAATACAAGATGGCCACGCACTATGACCAAAAAGTCCAAAATCCCACCTCACGAGGACAACAGCTAGCCGAAAAATACGACCAGTTGTCCACGCAAACTAAAGGCTAAGATGTGGGGACAACAACTTGCCATAAAAGAACGCCTTAACGCCGGGGATTTCGAGACCGAGATCGGCTCGGTGGAGCGGATCAGCTTCGTAAATTTTTTCGATTTTGTTTCTGTCCCGAACCAGATTTCTGGGTATTGCAGCCTTGTGGAGAAGAGGAAGGCTGTGCAGAGGAGGGGGTGGAAGTCTTCTTCCTTTGAGGTTGATTTCCACCCCCTTGCCGGTTTCCCCACCGGTTTTTTGGCTGGGTAGACTTGCCTTTATTTGGCTTGTTTCCTTGTTGCTTACCTTGGTGGTTGTTTTGCCGGTCTTTCTGTTGATTGCCTTTTTTAGAAGCTTGGTTGCTTCTAGTTTTCTTCTTGTTGTTGTTCTGGCTATTGTTCTGGCTTTTCTTTTGTTGATTATCTTTCCGTTTTTTGTTTGTCCAACCTGTGTCATTTGCTAGACTTTTCTTTAGCTTGTTGATCTGTGCTTGAACTTGCTTCTGAACTTGCTCTTTGACTAGCTTGGCTATAGAGGGTTCAGTAGGAAGAGATTCTGCATCTCCCATGGCTTGATCCTGTGCAGCTTTCCTCTTGGTGAAAGTAGCTTGCTTGATCTTAGAGTTAAGGAGATGAGAGACCCTCAAATTATTTATGGCAGTTTTGAAATCCTTGACCAGCTTGTTCTTCCAAGTCTTCATGGTGTTTTCCCATAAAGCTTGTGGGCTGTCCATGAGTTCTAAAGCAGCCATGAGGTTCAAGATTTCCTGGAGACTGGCTTCAAAAGTGGAGGCATAAGCATCCATCTTCTTTTCTTGATTCTCTACCAGCTTTGCCTGGGCTTCAATGAGGACTTCCAAGCAGCTGCTCCTGTAATTTTTACAAAGATCTTGTAGAGTTTGATTGACAAAGGCCTGTCCTTGTTCATCTTGCACAGTAAGGCGGGGTGGTTTGAGTCGAAGACTGTTAGGTACGGTGCCTTCTTCTCTTTGCTCTCTAAGCTTTTTGAGGTAAGCTTGACTTTTCTCAAAAGCTAAAAACATCTTCTTGTACTCCTCGATAGACTTCTTCAAGAAATCTTTAAGGTGAGAAGGTTGAGCGATGGGAAGAGTAGGTAGAGCAAAAAGGTGATCATAGGATGATGATGAAGCACCAAGTGTAAACCTGTATTGGTTTTGTGCATTAGCAGTATCTATGGAATCATCCATTCTTCGCTTAGCACGTTCTCTTTCTCCACTAGCAAATTGAAATGCTCCCTGGCTGGTAGAAGGGTTGTCTTGACCTTCGTTTGCTGCCTCTGGGATAGTGTTCAAAAGCACCATGATAGCAAAGGTTTAGGGTTTAGGGGTTTTTTCAGGTGTGCGGTTGTGGAGTGATAAAGATAAATAACCGGTAGCTGCGGCAGCTAAAAGTAGCTGCCGGCAGCAAAAAATAAATTTTTCGTGGACCGGTTACGTGATAGTGAAGTGATGTCAAGTGGAGTGTATGTAAGGTATGGTGTTGAGGTGTGAATAGTATGAACTTAAGATGGCCACGCACTATGACCAAAAAGTCCAAAATCCCACCTCACGAGGACAACAGCTAGCCCACGCAAACTAAAGGCAATTCCCATAGCTTGCATGAGATGCTATTGAGCTTCTTTTACTTGTTTAGAGAGCTCTACTTATCCGATTCGAGCGCCGTTTGTTGTGTTGGGTTCTTCATGTCCTAAGCTTGATTTTTCACAACAAAAGGCTGAATTATCTCACATGCAAAGAGGCAAAAGCTAGCCCTCCCCTCTCTATATAAGGGAGAGCTCTCATTCTTGTAATCTCAAGCTTGGGTGTTTCACTGAAGAGCTCACTCTAGAGAGAAACTAGTTTGGAACTACACGCTCAAGTTAATACAAGAAATCGACTTTTTTAAGTCTTTTTTGTCTCTTAAATCAAATTTTGTCTTGTGTTTTATGTATGTGAGGCACTTAGTCCTTTTTTGGGCTAGTAAAGTGTCTTTCTTGTGTGTGTGAGTAAGGCCATTGTTTTGGTGCTTAGCAAGAGGCACTTGGTCATTAATTTGGCTGGTTTAGTGTCTTTCTGCTGAGTATGCTCCTTCGATCTGGCATAATGTCATATTGCGTGGCATGCTAAGTGTCATTTCGATTGATGCACCTTCCCTTCCCCTTACCTTTATTTTTGAGGGCAACTAGTCGTTCTTTTGCGGCAAGTTGTTGTCCCCACGTCTTAGCCTTTGGTTTGGTGGGCAACTAGTCGTTCTTTTACGGCAAGTTGTTGTCCCCACATCTTAGCCTTTAGTTTGCGTGGACAACTGGTCGTATTTTTTGGCTAGCTGTTGTCCTCGTGAGGTGGGATTTTGGACTTTTTGGTCATAGTGCGTGGCCATCTTAAGTTCATACTATTCACACCTCAACACCATATCTTACATACACTCCACTTGACATCACTTCACTATCACGTAACCGGCCCCCGAAAAATTTATTTTTTGCTGCCGCAGCTACCGGTTATTTATCTTTATCACTCCACAACCGCACACCTAAAAAAACCCCTAAAACCTAAACCTTTGCTATCATGGTGCCTTTGAACACTATCCGAGAGGCAGCAAACGAAGGTCAAGACAACCGTTCTATCAAAATTTATTTTTTGCTACCGCAGCTACTTTTAGCTGCCCCAGCTACTGGTTATTTATCTTTATCACTCCACAACTGCACACCTGAAAAAACCCCTAAACCCTAAACCTTTGCTATCATGGTGCTTTAAGGCACCTCTTCTGGCTCCCTCTCCAAGATCCCGAGCGCTATGCTCTATTGCTTTTCTCTAGAAAGACCCCAACTGAGGTGGATCAACGTGTTTCAAACACTGCCATCCACAATCTCTCTCAGTACAAGCTTTCATTTAGCGAGAAAAAGCTTCTAGGACTTGGTTTGGGATATATTCCTCCGTCAAAGTTTCCGGATTCAACACGTCTAGCCAAAGACTATGATAATTTTGCAAGACAACTTCGTCTTCGATGGTTTTTCAGAAATGCACCAGATAGACCTCTTCCTCCTTTTCGAGTTGCAAACCCGAATTGGAATCCTCTGGAAGACATCATCAACACTCGAAGATGCTATTGAGCTTCTTTTACTTGTTTAGAGAGCTCTACTTATCCGATTCGAGCGCCATTTGTTGCGTTGGGTTCTTCATGTCCTAAGCTTGCTTTTTCACAACAAAAGGCTGAATTATCCCACATGCAAAGAGGCAAAAGCTAGCCCTCCCCTCTCTACATAAGGGAGAGCTCTCATTCTTGTAATCTCAAACTTGGGTGTTCCACTGAAGAGCTCACTCTAGAGCGAAACTAGTTTGGAACTACACCCTCAAGTTAATACAAGAAATCGACTTTTTTAAGTCTTTTTTGTCTCTTAAATCAAATTTTGTCTTGTGTTTTGTGTATGTGAGGCACTTAGTCCTTTTTTGGGCTAGTAAAGTGTCTTTCTTGTGTGTGTGAGTAAGGCCATTGTTTTGGTGCTTAGCAAGAGGTACTTGGTCATTAATTAGGCTGGTTTAGTGTCTTTCTGCTGAGTATGCTCCTTCGATCTGGCATAATGTCATATTGCGTGGCATGCTAAGTGTCATTTCGATTGATGCACCTTCCCTTCCCCTTCCCCTTACCTTTATTTTTGAGGGCAACTAGTCGTTCTTTTGCGGTAAGTTGTTGTCCCCATGTCTTAGCCTTTGGTTTGGTGGACAACTAGTCGTTCTTTTGCGGCAAGTTGTTGTCCCTACATCTTAGCCTTTAGTTTGCGTGGGCAACTGGTCGTATTTTCGGCTAGCTGTTTGTCCTCGTGAGGTGGGATTTTGGACTTTTTGGTCATAGTGTGTGGCCATCTTAAGTTCATACTATTCACACCTCAACATCATATCTTACATACACTCCACTTGACATCACGTAACCGGCCCCCGAAAAATTTATTTTTTGCTGCCGCAGCTACTTTTAGCTGCCGCAGCTATCGGTTATTTATCTTTATCACTCCACAACCGCACACCTGAAAAAACCCTGAACCCTGAACCCTAAACCCTAAACCCTAAACTCCGCTCCTGCTTCAAGTAAGATCCCAAGATGGCCTGACTCCCTCTTCCGATGATTTGTTGGCGCAACGCGAAGAAGCTCAAAAACTTCCTTGTGCGTGCCAAAATCGGTCGTCCTTATCCTCGTCTTCGACTCTCTTTTCACCCTCGTCGTCGACACCCCTCACGAACCTCTCCTCGCCCCTTGTAAAAACCCTGCCTGTTTGGGCACGGTTCACCTCCCTGCCTCCTTGCCTGTTTTGGTAAAGTTGACTCGCCTATTTGGCATTGCTCCTTTTTTGGCAATCTTGCCTCTTTTGGAACTGTTGACTTTCCTTTTTTAGTAGCCTCCCATCTCCCCTCACTTTGAGGCCTTTTTCCCTCACTTTGAGGCAATCTTCCCTCCTTTTTATGCACCCCCCTCCCCCTCCTCTTCCTATTTAAGCAAAGCCTTGTACCCTCATTTTTTCATTGCACTGATGAGTGCCTCTAATGCACGAAACTAGTTTGCAAGTTTAAAAGTGTTTGCATCAAGGCTTATCTCTTCCTCTTCTCTCCCTCTCTTCCCCCTCCCCCCCTCTCTTCTTCTTCTCTCCCTCTCCCTCTCCCTCTCTCTCTTCCTCCTTCCCCCCTCCCCCTCCCCCCTTCCTTCCCCCCCTTCCCCCCTCCCCCCTTCCTTCCCCCCTTCCCCCCCTCTCTTCTTCTTCTCTCCCTCACCTCCCTCTAGGGCCGCTCGCCTTGCCTTTGTTTTTAAACTTAAATTTTTAAACTCTAAAGCTTTCTACATGGCGCATGCCCCTAGCTCCTCCTCCCCCTCTGCTTCCTCCTCCTCCCCTTCCCCCTGCCTCTCTTCCCTTCCCCCCCCTCCCCCTCCTCCTCCTCCCCTTCCCCCTCCCTCTCTTCCCTTCCCCCCCTCCCCCTCTTTCTCCTCCCTCATTCATGCTCGGGACTCTCTCTCACCCTAAACCCTAAACCCTAAACCCTAAACCCCTCCTTCCCCCCCCTCTCTTCCTCTCTTCCCCCCTTCCCCCCTCCCTCCCCCTCCCTCCCCTCTCTCCCCCCTCCCGGGAAGGGCCTCCTTCCCACCCCCCCTTACCCCCCTCTCTCCTCCCCTTTTCAAATCCCCTCTCCCCCCTCCTCACCCACAACCCCCGCCCCCCTCCTCCTGGCTCCACCTCCTCTTCTCTAAAGCACCGCTCTTTCCCGAGGAATGGTGGGCGTTTTACCAAAAACACCGCCTTCCCCCAAAGGGAAAAGGCAAAGAAACCTTTTCTGGCTCCCTCTTCTCAATCCCACGCTCTACGCAGCCATCTCTTTCAGTCGCAAAACCCCCTCCCAAGTAGACACTAGGATCTCTAACTTCTCTATTCATAACTTCTCCTCCTTCCCTCTCTCTTTCGCCCAAAAGAAGCTTCTAAGCCTCAGCCTCCACTTTATCCCTCCTCCCCTTCCCCTCCTCGCCTCTGCCTTCTCCAATCTCGACTGCTCCTACCGCCTTCGTCTTCTCTTCAACTCCAACTCTTCCCCTTCTCCCTTCCACATTCCCAACCCTTCCTTCACCCCCCCTCCCGCTCCCTCCCTTTCCAATTCCATTTTCGATGCCTTCTCCCTCCTTTCCTCTTCTCTTGATTCCCACTCCTTCTCCGGCTTGCACTCCTATCTCCAAAAGGCTCTCATCCAACGACAACCTCATCATCAAGCCCGTGGACAAAAACCTTGGCATTACCCTTCTTGACAAGTCGTGGTATGTCCAAGAATGCCTCCGCCACCTTGAGGACCCCTCTACCTATATCTCGGTTCCTGAGGTCCCTCTCTCCCTTCTGCATGATCGCTTGAAATCATTATGTCTCTCCACCCTCTCCCTCCTCTCTTTTGAGGAGTTTCGCTTCCTCACCCTCACCCCCCCTCCGGCTTTCGGGTTTGCTCCTTCTACATCATCCCGAAAATCCATAAGCCTTCTCTTGTTGGCCGCCCCATTTTCTCTTATAATGGCTATGTTTTTGAGCAAGCCTCCAAGTGGCTTCACCACAAACTCCTCCCCATCCTCCTCTCCCATCGCTTCCATCTCCCTGATTCTCTCACCCTCATCAACCTCCTCTCCAACACCCCCTTTCCTCCTCACTGCTTTCTCTTCACCTTCGACATCATCTCTCTCTATCCCAACATTCCCACCGCCAAAGGCCTGCTAGCCCTAAAATCTTCCATCCTTCCTCACTTTCCCCCCCCCATGGTCTCTTTCATTGTTCGTCTCTCGGAGCTTGTGCTACGTAACAACTTCCTAGAGTTCAACAATTCCTTCTGGCTCCAAACCAAGGGAACAGCCATGGGTAGTAACTTTGCAGTGGTTTATGCTTGCCTCTTCTTGAGTCATCTCGAGGACTCAAATCCCCTCTTCCACTCACCCTCCCTCGCCTTCTATCGCAGATACATCGATGATGCCTTTGGAGTTTGGACAGGGGATCTTCCCTCTCTCCGCGCCTTTCTTGATTCTTATGGCCATCCTCTTAAGCGCCATATCAAGATTGATGCCTCCTTCTCCCACTCCAAAGTAGCCATCCTCAACATCGAGTTCTTCAAGGGCGATCTCTTCTCCGAATATGGCATTCTCGACTCTCAATGCCATCAAAAGCCTCTCAACAACTACAACTATCTCCAGTGGCACTCCTTCCATCCGCTCCATCAAAAAACCTCCTTCGTCGTTGGGGAGCTCCGTCGTTACATCATCCGTGAGAGCTCCCTCTCAGGTTACCTCCGCCCCCGACAGCGTTTCTACTCCCGCCTTCGCGCTCGCGGGCTACCCTCCTGCCTTCCTAAAGGCGTGCTTCAAAAAGGTGGCTTACTCCTGCCGCAAGCTTCTTCTCAAACCCTCTTCTCGCTCGGGCCATGGGACCCCCGTTGTTCTTAAGATCCCCTTTTCCCCCGCGACAAGGGCCTTAAACTTCGGGGCTTCCCTAAACCCTAAACTCCGCTCCTGCTTCAAGAAAGATCCCAAGATGGCCCGACTCCCTCTTCCGATGATTTGTTGGCGCAACGGGAAGAAGCTCAAAAACTTCCTTGTGCGTGCCAAAATCGGTCGTCCTTATCCTCGTCTACGACTCTCTTTTCACCCTCGTCGTCGACACCCCTCATGAACCTCTCCTCGCCCCTTGTAAAAACCCTGCCTGTTTGGGCACGGTTCACCTCCTTGCCTCCTTGCCTGTTTTGGTAAAGTTGACTCGCCTATTTGGCATTGCTCCTTTTTTGGCAATCTTGCCTCTTTTGGAACTGTTGACTTTCCTTTTTTAGTAGCCCCCATCTCCCCTCACTTTGAGGCCTTTTTCCCTCACTTTGAGGCAATCTTCCCTCCTTTTTATGCACCCCCCCTCCCCCTCCTCTTCCTATTTAAGCAAGCCTTGTACTCTCATTTTTTCATTGCACTGATGAGTGCCTCTAATGCACGAAACTAGTTTGCAAGTTTAAAAGTGTTTGCATCAAGGCTTATCTCTTCCTCTTCTCTCCCTCTCTTCCCCCTCCCCCCCTCCCCCCCTCTCTTCTTCTTCTCTCCCTCTTCCCCCCCCTCTTCTTCTTCTCTCCCTCTCCCTCTCCCTCTCCCTCTTCCTCCTTCCCCCCTCACCCTCCCCCCTTCCTTCCCCCCCTTCCCCCCTTCCCCCCTTCCCCCCCTCTCTTCTTCTTCTCTCCCTCACCTCCCTCTAGGGCCGCTCGCCTTGCCTTTGTTTTTAAACTTAAATTTTTAAACTCTAAAGCTTTCTACATTGCGCATGCCCCTAGCTCCTCCTCCCCCTCTGCTTCCTCCTCCTCCCCCTCCTCCTCCTCCTCCCTCTCTTCCCTTCCCCCCCTCCCCCTCTTTCTCCTCCCTCATTCATGCTCGGGACTCTCTCTCACCCTCCTTACGAGCCCGTCGAGTCTCCTTCACCTCTCCGCCACAATCCTCCTTCCTCCACCCAAGGGACTCCTACCCTCCCCTCTCCACCTCCGACTTTCTTCTTCGCTTCAACGCCCCCCCCACCGCAGCATCAGGAGGCTCCCTCGCCACCTCCTCCCATCCACCGGCCGGCTCCTCCAACCTCAACACCTCCTCGTCTCCGGCTTCCCTCTCCTCCGGCATCGCTGCCCCCTCCTCCGCGGCACCCCCCTTGGCTG
Organism: Cibotium barometz; assembly: GCF_041138505.1. Classification (NCBI taxonomy): domain Eukaryota; kingdom Viridiplantae; phylum Streptophyta; class Polypodiopsida; order Cyatheales; family Cibotiaceae; genus Cibotium; species Cibotium barometz. The sequence goes on from NC_141069.1 coordinate 26,545, forward strand.
GATCTTCTTCTTCTTCCTCTTCTTCTGCAGTGGCGGACTGATTTCCGGCTGTAGCGCCGCCGCCGCCGCCTCTGCAGCGCCCTACGACGCCACTGCCGCCACCGCCCTCTGTCATGGGCGCCTCCTCTTCGCCACGCCGACATCGTCGCCGGTGCCTCCATCGCAGCGCCTCTCTCCGATGACTTCGACGACACCGCCGCCGTTTGCTGTCGCCCCGTCGGTGCCACCGTCTCCCTATCCTGCTGCCGTGGCTCCCCCCTCTCTGCAGCCTCCTCCTTGGCAGCCTCTTTCTCGGCAGCCCGTCGCCCTGGGCCCAGCGACGCCACCGCTACCTTGGCCCGACCCCTCGCCTCTCCTCCGGCTGCACAGGCCGCCCCCGCCGTGGGCCCCCCTTTGCCCCGACCGCTCCCTCCGGTGCCCCGGCCGCCTCAGATGCCCCGGTCGCCCCCGCCCTCGCCTCTCCTCCGGCTGCACAGGCCGCCCCCGCCGTGGCTGCCGCTCCCGCCCCCGCCGTGGGCCGCCGCCTCTGCCCGTGGCCACGACTGCCGCCACCAGCGGCGGCTCTGTGTTGGCAGCCACCTCCTCCACCGGCTCTGGGATGGCGGCCTTCACCTCCGCCTCCTCCTCCTATGCTGACAGAGCCCCCCTCTCCTCCTCTTTCTCCTCTCTCTAGCGTGGCCCTGCCACCCCCGGCACCCTCCCCGCCATCAGCAGCCCTCTTTTTCCCCCTTTTTCTCCCGATCTTCATGCCCATGTCTCCGCTTCCTTCGCCTTTCCTATCCTCCCGGCCTCCTCTTGCTCCCTCTCATTCCCACCCTTTTCCTCCTCTTTCCCCCCTCTACCACCCCTCTCTTGCTCTCTCCCAGATCCTTCCTGCTTCAGCTCGCGGGCGGAGCTTGATTCCGTTTTTGACAACCTTATGCTTCAAATCCGTGGAGTCCGAAAGGCCACGCACCCTTTACCTCACCACGCCTCCTTTGACGCCCCCTCCTTTGATCTCGGTCTTAACCTCTCCAAAGATGAGATCGAAGTCATTCGGGAAAACCGTCTCGATGAGCCGCAAGTGCCGCTCACCCCCGAGACCCCTCCCTCCCTTGCTTCAAACCACCTCGACGAGCCCCAAGAGCCTCTCCCTGAAGCCCCTCCCTCCCTTGCCTCAACCCCCCCTCCTCTCTCCTCTCAGATTTTCCTCATCCTGAAGAGCTGAAAACTCTCCTCTCTGCATCCGTCGCGGAATTCAAAAAACTCCACTCCAAGCATCTTCGAGCCCTTGATGTTGAGTCAAGGCTCAAGAGCATCATCTCGGAAGGCCTCGTCCCCAACAATCTCAAGCTCAAGCCTCCCAAGCTCACCATCAACGACCCTGACGCCCAAAAAGTCCTTGATGGAGAGCTTTTTGGTCTCACTGAGGCCTATAAGGCTAATTGTGCCTCCGCTCTCCTCTCCGCACAAAAATCTCTCTCTAACTCCTTCCTCGAGAAGCTCTCCTCCTTTCACCTCACCTTTTCCGACCGGCTTGATGAGCTTTGCAAAATCCTCTCCTCCATTCCCCTCTACCACATTCCCTCTTCTTGGTGGCTTGCCAAAATCCACTCTTGGCGTCTAGAATCTCTCTCGGCCTTTCGGTTTGAAATCAATCACTTTCTTGTCACTTCCTCTCTGGAAGCACAAGTCCAGAAAAAAGCCGTCACCCTCCGCAAAGATGCTCAAGAGGACGCTCTCCTTGAGGCCGAACAAATCCCCAAAGAGAAAGCCGTCAATACTCTCATTCAGGAAAGGCTCTCTCGTGTCAAAGACGACCTCTCCCGTCTCATCCAATCTCTCCTTCAACATCTCCCTCAAGCTACCCTCCCCTCTTCTCCTTCTCCCCCCTTCTCCCCTCCCTCTCCCCCTCTCCCTTCTCTCCCCCCTCCCGGGAAGGGCTGCCTTCCCACCCCTCCTTTCCCCCCCTCTCTTCCTCTCTTCCCCCCTTCCCCCCTCTCTCCCCCCTCCCGGGAAGGGCCTCCTTCCCACCCCCTACATTCTTGGTGAATGTTCCTCTTATGTTTGTATTCTTGAGTGTGAGAGTAGAGAGGAGTGAATGTCCTTGTATGAATAATGGTAACCTCATGTGGTGAAAGCTTGAGGAGGAGCAAGAGAGTGGAGCTAGCTACCACTCAAAAAGCTTGGAGTCTAACAAGATACGAGTTTATTGCATTAGGAGAAGGATGGTGTAGCTTATAACCTGATGAGAAAAAGATGTGAAGCCAGTTACCACAATACGCATGATGGGACCCCTAGTGATGAGCCAAATCAGAGTAAATCTCTTCAAATGAGCAAGAGTCTGAATTTTATGATGGAAAAGAAGCCTTGATTTTAGCCACAAGGTTAAAATTTAAGAAATGGTTGAAAAAGAAACGTTATTGACCTAATTGCAATGAGATTCTTAGACAAAGGCCCACGGATTCACAATGGCTAAGATACATTGAAGCCATTGAAGTTCATAAGAAATTTTTTAAGAAGTGGGGAGATGAGTTAAGCCAAGTAATGTTACACATACCACAAGAGCCAAAAGTGATCCAAGACCCTCCTAAGCTCACAAGATCTGCAAGAAGAAAGCAAAACAAAGCTTTGACTAATGCGAAATGCAAGAAGCAAAAAGAGCTTTGGCAGGAAAGGAGGAGAATGATGAGGAGCCAGATTTGTGGAAGGTTCCAAGCCATTACAAATCCTTTGATGTTGATGAAAGAAAAGTACTTCACCTACAATGGACACAACCATCAAAGGGTGATCAAATAAGAACCTCATATGATGGACCTACAAGGTGAAAGAAGTGAGAAAGAGGTAGATATTATAGAGCTTGGCGAGGACCCCAAACTAGTCTTCATTGCCATGGACTTAACCCGATAGGAGGAAGAGGCATTGATAACTCTTTTAAAAGAGTTCAAGGATTACTTTGCTTGGAGCTAAAAGACATGAATGAAGTTCTGCTAGAAGTGGTACATCACACAATCCCTATCATGGAAGGTTCAAGGCCAGTCAAGAAATATTCTTATAAAAAAATCCGAAATACTTAGCAATTGTAAAGGAGGAAATTGATAAAGTCATTGTTGTCTGTAGATTTTATTTACAAAATTGAGCACATGGATTGGGTATCATCCATTGTGATTGTACCCAAGAAAAACGGGAATCTTCACATCAATTTGAAGAAGGTGAATGCACAATAATCCATAGAGATCTTCACCATTGCCATACGCAGAGCACACTTTGGAAAGGGTGACAAACAGTGCAAAAGCCTATAGGTTTTTGGATGGATTCTCAGGATAAAACCAAGTATCCATTGCACTTGAGGACCAACATAAAATTGTTTTCACCAAGTACCATTGTACTTGATGACCAACATAACACTGCTTTCACAAAGTATCCACCATTGCATCTGAGGACCAACATAAAATTGCTTTCACCACCATATGGGAAATCTTTGCATATAAGGTCATGCCATTTGGGTTGACCAATGCTCCTGCAACCTTTTAAAGATTAATGAGCACATAATTCAAGGATTACCTATAGAAATGGTTGGAGGTGTTCATTGATGATCTCTATGTACATTTGCAATGGTGGGAGCATCTAGGTTGCCTAAAAAGGTATTTAAGAGGTATCGATTGTATCGCATTTCCTTAAACACTTTGAAATGCCTATTTTGGGTGAAGCATGGAGGGATATTGAGTGAAACATGGAGTGATATTGCGGCACATTTTGTCTAAAAATAGGATCTCCACAGATGATAGTAAGGTAAAACTCATTTTAGAGTTGCCAATACTCACTAACTACAAAGGAGTACAATTATTTATGGGACACATAGGCTATTACCAAAGGTTTATCATGTTATATTCTAATATCTCCAATCCATTTAACGAGTGTTAATAGTAAGCATACAATGAATTAAAGAGGGTATTAGCCATTGCACCTATCTTGAGACCACCAAATTGGGATCTCGGTGTTCCATGTGCATATTGACGCATCAAACTTTGCAATTGGGTGTGTTCTAGCATATCCTAGGAGATCATAAATTGGATTACCCAATCTGCTTTATGAGTTTACAGCTCAATGAAGCTGGGATAAATTATACCACAACCAAGAGGGAAGGACTATCCATGGAGAGTGTGGTGAAAAAGTATAGGCGCTACTTGTTGGCTAGGAAGTTCATCTTCTTTCTGGATCATCAAGATTTGTTATATCTTATCCAACAAACCTTGCATGACTTGGCAAATTACTCGTCTTGGTGTTTGTTGTATTAATGGAGTTCGAATTTACTGCCATAGTAAGGAAAGGTTCACAACATGTACTAGTAGACCACATGTTGAGAATACCTAATGGAGAATCTGCCACCACTGGTGTTGCTGCTCTATTCAAATTAGATCTCACACCGAAGTGGAGTGAAGAAATCTTTGAGTATATTTCCTGTAGATTTCCACAAGACAAGACATTAAACAAGGATAGAATGTGTCAATTTATTATTAAGTTAACAATACCTTATTAGTTAATAGTAAGCTCAACAAAGATCAAGTGTTGAGACGATGTATCAGAGGGAGGATGAGTTTCTGACCATTTTAGAAGAGGCTCATAGTGGAATCACCAGGTGGACATTTTGTGGGCAAAGTAACATGGCAAAATGAAGATCTTGCAAGCTGGCCAACTACCTGGCCAACTATATTTGGCTAGCTGGTCAATTATGTTCGGTGATGCCATGGAATTCATTAAACACTATGAACAAATGTCAGCACTTAAACATTCCCCATGGACAAGAAAGAATGCCTTTGGTTTTGACGATCATTATGCAACAACCTTTTGAGAGATGGGAAATAGATTTTGTTAGACCTATTAGTCCAGTTGCATGACAGACGTAAGCCCAATATATAATTGTGGCTACTAACTATTTCACAACATGGACATAAGTGAAAGCTACTCGAAAGGTAGATGTTCGTATAAATCCTATATTTTTATACAAGCATATCATATCCAAATTTGGGTGTCCCCTAGAGCTGGTCAAAGCGATAAGGGATCGCACTTTATTAACAAGGTCATTGAACACCTGTTGATAGGATTTATGGTGGTACACCGCAAATGATCACCTTACTACCCTCAAGCTAAGGGATAGGTAGAGAGAATATCATATCTAGATTTGGGTGTCCTAGAGCTAGTCATAGCGATGAGGGCTCCCACTTTATAAACGAGGTCATTGAACACCTGTTGATAGTATGTATGGGGGTACACCACAAATGATCACCTTACTACCCTAAAGTTAATGAACAAGAAAAGAGCACAAATAAAGTCCTTTGTATAGTTGGAATCTAGTTGAGATGATTGTGAGCATAAGCTAACAGTCATAATGTGGGTCTATAGGACCTCCTATAGGGTAGCCACAAGACAAACTCCTTTTTCAGCTCACCTACAGAATTGAGGCAATGATGCCTATAGAATATTTGTGTGCCCAGCTGAGAATAATCATGAAGGAACACCTAAGGGAGAATGCTCTAGCTAAAAGACTGATCAAATTAGAAAATTTTGATGAGACTATAGTAATTGCTCTACATGGCATGATAATAGAAAAGTTCAGATGCAAACGGCTGTTTGACCACAATCTAAAATCTAAGGAGCTACAGGAAGAAGACCTACTAGTACTTATGCATAGGAAGGAAACCCAGTACTTATATATAGGATTGGCTCTTCCAAGAAAAAAAACTGAAATATAGAGAGTTAGGGCCACTCAGACTTGCAGATCTCACTCTAGGTTTTGTGCAATGATTCTATAAGTGGGAGAATCATGACAATGTGATTCTATTAGAATCAGTATGTCAAGCCAGTGAGTGTTTGACCATGATAAGGTTTAAATTGGGTCATGATGCACATTGGTGAGACTATTTTTATCCTTCCAAGATGATTATGGAAAGAAGTGATGTGACACGATTCTTCAAAATCATGGCAGCCATGATTCTAATGAATCATAGTGGTGAATCTGAGTTTGTCAACGAGGGTGTTAGTTAGTTAGTCATTTGAGGCCTATTGTGCAGGATCATTGTGATTTGTTGGTTTGATGCTACATGGGAGATGCCCAAGCATACCTGGATGAAGCTCTTGATGTAGAGGGGGTGTGTTGGTGTAATATTTGTAGCTCATTTTGTGGAACACAACAAATCTTTCTCCATCCATTGAATCAGCAAGTCCATAGAATCTATAGTAGGTATCTATGTGAACATGTCTTTCTTGGACATGTGGCCTTGTGGGTATGCTATGATAGCCTTATCTTTAGGGCAGGGAATCTGATAATTCACCTAGTTTACCACAGTTTGCTAGGCATCTTTTGTGATGTCGCATTGGGAAGGTTTGTGGCTTTTCCTAGTCACATTTTTAGTAGTCTCATTGACTTCCATCTCCATTCCCACCTAGTCTCGACCTTGTAGTTTGGCTTAGTGAGATTAGGTCTTAGACTTGGTCTTGTTTTGGGCACCCATACCTACTTTGTTACTTGAGTAGAGTGGTGTGCTTGGTTGGGACCCATTTCTACCTCTTATCTCTCTTACCACTTTGCTTGGGAGGGTTTGGTGGTGGTGGTTGGGGTGATTGGTGATTGCAATTGGTGTGGTTGTTTGCCTTAAGGTTTTTTCACAAATGATTTTTCCACAAGGCTTCGTGACTTGGGTACCCATATTTTCCTATTCCCTTCATAGTATCCTTGTGCTTTTAACAATCTCTTGGGAACCTAATAGTGATGAACAGGAGGCTACACTTTCTTAGAGTTTTGTATGGGGTGGGATTCGAGCTTTGCCCTCTCACATTTTTCTACTTTCCTTAGGTGGAGGACATAGTAACATCTTGGGGTGGCTGTAGTTTCTCAAATTTGAGATTGTGGTTTTGGGCTTTGTGGCATTCCGTAGCAGAAATGCATATCTATAGCCCCCAGTCCTTTGCTCCCAATTGACTTTGCAATTTATAGCACAGATCTAGCTTCGTCCGAGCAACATTTCCTCTTCTAAGGCACCTACACATTGTGAGGAGAATCTCGAGCCCAATCCAAACACGATGTATAGGAAGATGAAATGTATATAAGATGGTGAGGAGTGGATCCTAGGTGATAAAAACGACGCATGGCAACCAAGTGTATATGCACACGTGCGAAATGAGAAAGGAAAGAATATGGGCAAATGAAGGAACCAGGCGGCAAAACATTCTAGAAGAAAGCAAGGTGGCGATGGGTTAAAGATGGGGGATATTTTTTTGAAGGGTGGTTTATCAAGGTTGTGGCTAGAGAGACCGCCAGAGAGAAGAAGTAAAATGAGCAGAGACTGCAGTGAAGTGGTTACTTGCAAGTTGGCTTTCTTAGTTGAAGGTTGCAGGCTGGAGGTCATGCAGATTTTGAAAGTCATAGAGAAGACCAATTTAGTGTGAGAAGGTTTGTTTGAGTTAGAGTAGAGGGTGTGCTGACCAGAGAGTCAACTAGGATGTGGTTTCCTCACGATCTCTGAGGAGCATCTCTGTTAGAGACTTGGCTCACACCAGTTCCTACTCAAATGTAGCTGCTCAGTGTCAGCTAAATGCTGGTTTGTGTGTGAGAAAGACCTGCTGTTTGTGGAAGTGGTATCTATAAGGTTTGAAGTTGTGGATGTGAAGATGGTTTAGTGGATAATGGTTTCTGAGGTCTTCCTCTAGAGGACCCTAAATCTTTTGGTGTTTTGTTCTTGTGTGTTTGAGTCCATGTCTTAGGGCTGTTGAGACGTTGATGGGCTTTTGTTTATATGAAGAAGTCAACGAGTTTGGATTGTGTCAATTATGAATGGATGTCAAGTTTTTTTTGATTTGATGTTTTAGTTGTGGTGTATGTGTTGTTTTGATTGAGTTTATGGAAATGGAGCACCTATGTGTGTCAGTCTGATGTTTGGTGAGCTGATGTTGAGTTACTGCTGACTCAGTCAGAATCAGATGAGAAGGTACAAAGTTAGATAAGGTCGGCTAAGCATCAGATATCATTAGATGAAGGTGTAGAAGGATGGCTTTGGTTTGTGCAAGTTGGAGAAGGGTAGTTTATTGAGACGATGTGGCTAGAGGGACCACCATATAGAGAAGAAGTGAAGAGAGCGGGGACTGTAGTGATGAATAGGTGACATGCAGGTCGGCTTTCTTGGTTGAAGGTTGCAAGCTGAGGTCCTACAGATTGTGAAAGTCACAGAGAAGACTAGTGCAGTGTGAGAAGGTTTGTTTGATTCAGATCAGAGGGTGCGCTGAAGACCAGAGAGTCAGATAGGATGTGGTTGCCCTAGGATTTCTAAGGAGAATCTCTGTTAGAGACTTGGCTTAGACCAGTTTCTGCTCAATTGTAGCTATTAGTGTCAGTTCAGGTTTTAAGAAATTCAAGATCAAGTGCTTGTAGTTGGTTGTCATTAGAGGACACTCTGAAGGTCAGGCGGACGTGTTTTTGTCTGGAATCTGTGTGCAGGAATGTGTTCTAAACTACGATCAGAATTAGATAATTTCTGAGCCAGACTTCTGAGAGAGGTAGTTTTCAATCAGTTTTTCTATTAGAGCAGAAGGTCAGAAGAGGGTTGGCCAAGAGTTTGGTAAGCCTTTGGGTTTGTGGCTATAAGGTTGGCCTATACTGGAGGATTGTAGCGGATCCTCTAGGACTCATTTTGGTTTAGAGATAAAAAGAGGATTTCGGAGGCAGTTTTGTGTCATTTTTGTATTAGCTGCGGGTGAATTCAGGTCAGTAAGGGGGTGTTGACAAGTGCTATGGAGTTCTGAAGTAAGGTTTTGAAGTGTGTTTGTATTGGCAGATGATTTTTTACCTAGGGTCATCAGTTAGTGTCTGATTTGGGTAACAATCAATATCTCATCTGTTTGGGGTATCTGGGAGAGAGAGATTTTGGTCAGCTACTTGTCAGCTAGGGTCAGCCAAGGCATTTAGGCTAAAGATCAAAAGTCTTGGAGGTTTGATCTGACCGGGGAGGATAGTTGGAGGTAACAACCAAGTCTTTGAGGTTTGATCTGACCGAGGAGGATAGTTGGAGGTAACAACCAAGTTGGAGAGTGAGGGGGTAGAGGTGTCCATTTGTGCCAATCGAAGGTCAGAGGTTAGAGTCAAAGCTGATTGATACCTTTTGAGTTAGGATCCTAGTATATATTTTCTTCTTGTGTGTCTACTAGTGGTGTTATAGAGCCATTACCCAGCCACCACACATGCTCTGGTGGTGGCCCCACTAAGGACCACAAATCTCTTGCTTAAGGCTTTGATTTGCAGGTTGGAAACCACTTGTAGATCTACTCAGGACATATGGCTGATTCTGCCATAACCACTCAGAGGGGAGAGGGGAGAAAATGTCTCCTAGTTCTTGAGGAAGGTTGAGCTGACACCACTGAGAAACAACATGGATGATGATGCGCATATAAGGCTCGGATGATGGGATTGCTTCTGGAAGGCACTGCCAAAGAATGATATGAAGATGTGCTGACAGAGGAACAGAGGGGTAATTAGGATTATTTGAGAAATGCATTAAGAAGGAAATATGGGAGGACAGAGAGTCTAGAGGAGATTTGGAAGGAGCTCAATGAGCTGTACCAAGGGGAGGAAGAGGAAATTGCTGCTTTTGTAAACAAATTTGAAGGAGTTTGGAGGAAAATTGTGAGGGTATTAGGGGAGAATCAGATACCTCCCAATTTTTCGAAGAAGGATAGATTCATATAGGACTGTTGCATGGGGTTATCAAGAATAAAGTTGAACTAAAAAACCCTAATACCTATGCTGAGGTAGTCAGGCTTGCATCAAAACAGTGGAAGAAGAGGGTGTGGAGGTAGGAGTTGGCTCGTAAAGAGAGAGATTCAGCTCTGTCAGCCAGGTATGAACATGGTATGTGTGGTCATGTTGTTGAGACATTGCTGGTTGAAGTACATGTAGAAAGAGACCGTCGTGTTGAGATTCCTAGGGCAGTAGAGGTTGGAGACAGAGGTTAGGAAGGATTGCATCAGGACATCCAGAGGCTGATTGAGAAAATTAGGAATTTGAACCTTTCTATGCACGGCATTCAGAATCACGTCTGGAGGCCACAGGGTGAGAGACCACTAAGAAATAGAATGGAGAACTTCTAGTGTTTTAGCTATGGGGAGAGGGGGCATATTGCTCCCCTCCACAGTGTAGCCAACCAAGGAGGGAGCCAGGGGATGTATACCCCATAATTCAAAGGCCTGAAGGAAACAAAGGAGTGGAAAATAGGGAGATGAATAATAGGAACCAGGGGCTAGTACAAGGGCAGGTACCACCTCAAGACTCTTTAGGAAATGTACATATGCTTGAGACTATTGAAGAAGAAGAGTTAGATGAGGCAGACATGTGAGCTAACAAGAGAACAAGGTTGCAAAGATTTGAGTCAAAGGGAGTTGGTAAGGAAACAAGGGAAAAGAAGAAAAGAGAAAAAGGGAAGGCACCTATGGAGAAGCCTGAGTCCAGTAAGCAGGGGAGAGTTACAGCTAGAAGGAGGAAAATTGGGATGGATAACTTTCAGCTGGGAGAGGGGGAATCTCCTTACAGTCTCCTGTGAGATGTTAATAATAAGAAGGCAGACATTACTTATGGCCATCCTCTGCTGTTGCACTGAACTCAAGTATAAGAAGACAGTGGCATAAGCTGGGCATTGTCAGAAGGGGTAGAAAAGTACATAAAGTGTATATAGATGGTGTAGCCTAAGTGTGTGTTATGACAAAGGAAGCAGTTCATGACTTGGGTTTGAAAGTGACAGGAAAATCCATTTTTAGTGTTAAGATGGCCAACAGTTTTGAAGTCAAATGCCTGGGTGTGATTGAGGCCATGGAGATAAATGTATTAGGGCAGAAGGCAGTGATTGACACACATATAATGCCAGCCGGGGTTGGGGCATATCCTATCATACTAGGAAGGCCCTGGCTTATTGTAATGAGGTCCAGACAAGACTGGTACATAGAGGGTGTAAAGACTTGTTTGTTGATAGACCCAAAGGAAAAAGGATAAGGTATGATCTGAAAACAAGTAAAATTTTGGAGATTGGAGAGAAAAATTCTTCCTTTTAACTAAATATCATACCTTTTTTTTTAATAAACTTGAAATCCCTCTTTTTCTCATTTTAATGAGTGCAATCCAATTATCATGGGAATTCCTCTTTTACCATAAATTAAATCTATTTAAAATTCTTCTCGAAATTACATAAAAATATCCATTAGTACCATTAAGCTAAAAATTTCACTTTTCTCATTTAAATATTTGAATTCCAATATGGTGGGAATTCCTCTTTCATCATTTAAACTTATCTATGCAAAAAGATAAATTTAACTAAATTTTCTCTTAAAATTTAAATAAAAATCTCCATTAATTCCTTTACACTAGGAATTACACTTTCCTCATTTAAATATTTGAATTCTAATGTGGTGGGAATTCCTCTTTCATCATTTAAATTTATCTATGCAAAAAGAAAATTTTTACTAATTTTTCTCTCAAAATTTAAATAAAAATCTCCATTAATTCCTTTCCATAAAATTTTAGTAAATCATTTAATGTGTACATCTCGATTAAGTGTTTGATGTACACCATGCATGTTTCCATCTCAATTAAGTTTTTGATGTACTCCATGAGTGTAGCCTCCTCCGTGAGCTAAGCATCTAGTTGTGTGATACCTCTAATTATATGATGTCATGGAGTATCCCACTCTTATCATTAAAGTCTCCCACTTGTAGTATTTATCCCTTTACACGGAATTAATCTCTCTCTTTTTGTAAATTGAACGATTCTTTACATCAAAAGATAGCCGGATGTCACCTTCCCTACCCCCTACATCTGTTCTTAAAACCCTAAGATCTCTCTAGATAATTTGTTATACATAAACATGCATAAATCAGGCATAAACTCATCCACCCCCTGAGCCCAAGGGATGCACAATTGAGCAATATCATTTTTCATAAAAGGCCAATAAAATTCTCTTACCACAACTTGGAGAGTTGATGATACACCTCTATGTCCCATATATGGAGGTTGGTGCATCTCTTCCATGACCATGTGTCTAAATGGTTGTGTTATGCACAATTTCTTCTCAAAAAATCCATAACTTTCATTATAAGAATAGTTACCATTCAGATTCCAATCTTGACTGCACATGTCATTCCATATTGGAGTGAAATCTGGGTCATTCTTGTATGGCTTCAAATGGTTTACTCTCAAGCTTAACAGATATATAATGGCTATTGAAGATCGTTGGAAAAGTGTTAATGCGTGATATGGCTTAATCCATGATGAGGCTTAAATCGTGAAAGTGCAGGTTCTTAAGCCGTGAGACTATAATTCCTGAGAAACTTGGAGAGTTGATGATACACCTCTATGTCCCATATATGGAGGTTGGTGCATCTCTTCCATGACCATGTGTCTAAATGGTTGTGTTATGCACAATTTCTTCTCAAAAAATCCATAACTTTCATTATAAGAATAGTTACCATTCAGATTCCAATCTTGACTGCACATGTCATTCCATATTGGAGTGAAATCTGGGTCATTCTTGTATGGCTTCAAATGGTTCACTCTCAAGCTTAACAGATATATAATGGCTATTGAAGATCGTTGGAAAAGTGTTAATGCGTGATATGGCTTAATCCATGATGAGGCTTAAATCGTGAAAGTGCAGGTTCTTAAGCCGTGAGACTATAATTCGTGAGAAACTTGAACTCATGAGATTGCAGGTTTTTTGGTCGTTGAGGGTTATTCCATGAGATATAGCCTAATTCGGTGAAGTTGCAAGTTTTGACCCTGATAGTTTTTTTTTAAATTAAAAATGGGTCAGCTCGGTCATGACTTGTGAGCAACAGCACCTTGTGCACTTATTTCTCACATCTAGAGGGGTGACAAGAGCATTATTATTTTGTCCTTGATGCGCTCATAAGTCTCCGTTTCTAGATGTGGGTATTGATTCTTGAATTTATTACTCAGATGTTGTCGAGACAGTAGGGAAGACTGCTGATTGTTTGCTTGAACAAACAAGCTCTTGTGTTGGTATTGAATGCACGAGAGTTGTTGAGTGATTTTCTTGTCATTGCTGGCCTCCATTCTTGTCGCACTTTAGGTGAAGTTGTTGGGGTTAAAGTCGGTGGTAAGGTTTTCTTCACATTGTTCGATTTTGGCAACCACGTGATGCAATTACCATCATAGTATCCTTGTTCTTGAAGCACATGCACAGGTACCCATCTTTGATGAACATTTTAAATTGGTGGAGTGGCCGATGTGCTTAGTGTTGTAGTGATGAAATCGAGGAGGGGGTGGCAGGGGGGGCGGGAGTGTGGTGGGTTTTGCGGTGGCGGGTTGTTCCTGACGTTTAGAGGGGATGGACAAGTTACAGACTCTTTGTCATCCTCATAAGTGGAGTTCTGCTCTGCTGCTAGACAATCTAGGAGTGCTCCAACCCCGCCTCTTGGGTTGTTGATGCATCCTCATAATCATCAGCGTGTGATGATTCCGAGCTAGATTCAACAAACGAAAGTTCCCGAGCATGTAGACACGCTAAATAGTGCTACTCACTTGTTGACATGGATTCTCTTGGCCATGCGAAGAATGACGAACTCAAAATTAAAGAAAATCACACAGAAAGCAAAACATGTAGAAAAAGCAAGACGCATTGTGGTCGCCAAAGTGTTATCGGGTGACCGCTGCCCAATAACCTATTGAGTTTTCTCTGGTAATGCACGCAACATACTCCAGTGTAGCGCCGAACAAATACACAAACAAGTGCAAAAGACAAAACATAAATATAATGACAAGAGACGAATATATTTACAAGAATCGGCATTGATATATTACCAAAAAGACTAATATACAAAGATGACACTTGACTGATCAAAACAGCCAACAACAACCATTGTTTTGATATATAAAGATGACACTTGACTGATCAAAACAACCAACAACAAGCATTGTTCTGATTTTTATTACAAGTTTATACTGCTCAAGGCACATTTATAAAAAGAGAAGTTCCTGTGCTCTAAGAAAAGATTATGTTAAATCCATGATGGCTAAGACTAGCAGCTATCCAACCGACTAATTCGTTTTATAAGTGCCCAGCTCATTTTAGACCAACATATCAACTGGGTAAAGAAAATGTTCTAGCTGATGCTCTTAGTAGGAGACCTAGTATTCACAATATTTTTGCCATTGGTCAGTAATCAAGGGAGGGAATTTAGAGTAGATTTAGTCAAAGATCTGACCAAGAAATTAGAAATTAAGCACAGGTTACCACACCTTACCATCCCCAATGCAATGGGTTGGTAGAAAGCTTTAATGGAGTGTTGGAAAGATTGTTATTCAAACTTGTGGAAGATCATCCCAATGATTTGGACAGAGCAATATGGAAATTTAGGGTGTCTGAGAAGAATGCAACTGGGTATAACCCATATCACTTGGTGTATGGAGAAGACTGTGTTGCCAATGAATGTGATGCTACCATCACTTGATTTTTTGTTACAACATAACATGACCCAAGAAGAGCAAGAGAAAAAGAGACGTTTTTTTCTAGCAGTGATCTAGATACCTAAACATTGTATGTCCTCTTCCTTTGTAAGATTCCTCCCCAGCCCTCAAGATGTCAAGTATCTTCCCTTGTAATCAATCCCCTCTTCAGAATAATAAAAGATCTTGTTTCTACCTATTTTGGCTTAGAGAGAGAAAATATTCTAGAGAGAGATTATTCAGTTTTTAGATATTTTTGGATGAAAAATATCTCTCCTTATTAAAATAAATTCCCCCGAAGCAGAAGTTCAAAAAGAATTTCAGAAGGTGCATTAGAAATAAATTATAATCTGTTCAAAAAGGCCTTAGCCTAAGGGTCCATATTTTTTACAAATTTTAGATTAAGGTTCCTATGGACCAATAAGATTAATCCAAATGTAGGGAGGAGATAAATTGAAAAATAAAATAAAACCCCCCAAAAATGAGTTAATGTTCACATAAGATGAAGAGTGAACTAAGGACCAAGGAAAATAGTTAAAAAAAACTTATTTTTGACACCTCAGGATAGGGATTCTCCCTCATGAATTAGGGGCCTTTTTCTCATCATTGCTTTTTAATTTTAAATCAATAAAATTAGATATTTCATCTCTCCTCTCTCCTAATTCAAAACTGGATCCAAAAAGTGAACTAAACTGACCCAAAAATGGTCAAAAATTGACCAAATTTATCTCGAAACTTCTAGAATCAATTTGCTTGGTTAGAGGCTCATTTTTTCCTATAAATAGAAGCCTCCCCCTTTTTAGAAGCTTAATAGTGTTTTATGCACTGTTACTCTACTCCTCCCCAGAGCCAAAAACATTGAATTCATTGATAATTCACTTGTTTTTGACTATTTCCTCTACAAAGAATTGGTGGCCACTCTTGATCCAAGCAAGAGTAGAATCCTCAATCCCTCAAGCCAAAGGAAAGCTCACAAAACTCCATGTAAGTTAGAAATTCTATTTTTTTAATTTTATTCTATGGTTTTCAGATTTCTTGCTTTTTTTAATGTGAAATTGGATATTATGCCTTGATGGAAAGGCTTCCCCCTTCTCTTCATTGAATTCAGCCCTTCTTTATCCAAGATGTGTAATCAAATAAATAGAGTTAAACTTTTCGTATTGTTTACTCTCTTAAAAAAATGAGAATTGATTAGATTAGAGTGCTAAATTCACCTTGGGATATATTCTAAGTAGATTTAAAATGTAAAAATTGAGAAATGGTTAGCCATACAAAGGAGGTTATGGTAAAATTTTCTTAAATTTGTGGAAATAAGTTTAATCTTTATGTTATTCAAAAAGAGTAATCTCCTCCGTTTGTGTATTTTAAAAGTGTTATTTTCATTCTATGCATAGAAAGATGCATATTGAAAATATTTTTATTTGTAAAAGCGTTATTTTCATTAGAATTAATTTCTATGCATAGAAAGATGCATATTAAAAATATTTTTATTATAAAAGTGTTACTTTATCAATATTGATTTTTATGCATAAAGTGATGCATAAAAGAATTTTTTTTATTATAAAAGTGTTACTTTCACCAATATTAATTTTTATGCATAAAGTGACGCATAAAAGGATTTTTTATTATTATAAAAGAGTGATTTTCATTAGATTTAAATTCTATGCATAGAAAGATGCATATGGGATATTTTTTTTATTATAAAAGTGTGATTTTCATTAGATTTAAATTCTATGCATCGAAAGATGCATATTGGATATTTCTTTAATTATAAAAGTGTGATTCTTACTAGATTTAAATTCTATGCATAGAAAGATGCATATTGGAAATATTTTGATTATAAAAACGTTATTTTCATTAGAATGAAATTCTATGCATAGAAAGATGCATATTGGAAATATTTTTATTATAAAAGTGTTATTTTTATTAGAATTAAATTCTTTGTATAGAAAGATACATATTGGAAATATTTTTATTATAAAAGCGTTATTTTCATTAGAATTAATTTCTATGCATAGAAAGATGCATATTGAAAATATTTTTATTGTAGAAGCGTCATTTTCATTAGAATTAATTTCTATGCATAGAAAGATGCATATTGGAAATATTTTTATTATAAAAGTGTTACTTTCATCAATATTGATTTTTATGCATAAAGTGATGCATAAAAGATTTTATTTATTTTAAAAGTGTTACTTTCACCAATATTGATTTTAAAGCATAAAGTGATGCTGCATAAAAGAATTTTTTTCAAATGATAAAAGAGTGATTTCATTAGATTTAAATTCTATGCATAGAAAGATGCATAAAAGGATTTTCTTTTATATAAAAGTGTTATTTCCATTGAAGTTCGATTTTATGTATAAAAAGAGGCATAAAGAATTTTTATATCAAAATTCGAGTTCTCTTTGATTCTATGTTTAATTTCCATGAATAATCGATAAATGAATAAGTAAATACACTGTGAGAGAAAATTCTATCGTTTCATATTCACTCGGACGGTAATGAGAAAATTTAAAAAATCTATTGAAGTCAGAAATTTAGATAAATTGATTAATTTATTCCTCATAAAAATTCGTGATTAGTTTAGAATTCAGTTAAGTGAATATTCAATGAATGAAATTCAGTAAAATAGTGATTGAAATATCACTCCCTTTCGAGAAAGGTAGTTCAGGAAGAACCTTACCAGACTCGAACCCAGAATCAGACTTTGACCAAGACCAAACTCTTCGTTCAAGGGAAAAGACGATATGAGCAGTTCAGGAAAATACACTCAAATCACCCACCGAATCTGAAACTAAGTTGAGACCCTTTGATTTTGATCTGCAGATCAAGGTTACAGAATTCGAGGAATTCAGTTTAGAATTCAGACTTGCGATACGGATTTAAGATATACTCATTATATTCAAAGAAAATCAAAACTGAAAACTTGCATAGAAACCCTGTTTTCTTAAAGGACTGTCTCACGCCAGAATACTGGAGGGAGCATTTGGTATATGTGTTTTTCTAAGGGAAGTTTGGTTGCAATAGCTGGCGGGGAGTGTTCAAAGGACAGCTCACACGGCAAAGCCTGTCCAGGTCTTGTACCGGCCTCAGTACGGTTAAAATGGTACGCTTCCGGTATGATGGACAAGGGCCAACGAAGCAGTCCCTGAGTGAAGTGCCAGGACACCTAAGGAGGATTCCAGAGGGTTCGTTCTGACCAGGGGATGCACGGGCTAGCGGTGTCGAGGACACCCATGCGTATGTCGTGGGGAAGATATTGTATGATGGATTAATGTTTATTGTATTGTGTTACTGGATCTCGTTGTTACTGACCAGCTGGTCTCAACGGAGAGTCTAGAGTGATACTGTTTTTTGTGAGAAACAAGGATTGGATGGAAATTTTGAGCTATGACATCTCTTAACCAATAATTGTTTGTCAATGGATTGTTTTATAAATTAAAGTTTAAAGAGGAGTGTGTGCGTATCTGTATTCTAAAGCAAAAGTTAAGAAAGGCATTCAATTATGGGTGGGTAAGTACTTGTCTGGTTCTACCAATTCCCGTGGTTGGGTGGTGGCTACCCATGGGCCGGATGGGGTTAAGCTGGAATCAATAGAGTTTTAATGATAAAATTGATTAATAAGAATACGCTTAGAACTCGAGTAGTTGAATAAAAGCCTGAAGACTTCTCAAATGAATAGATTAATGGTGGCTGTGCCTGATTCAATTAGGAAAAAAGCGTTGATTTCTTCAAGTTAAGTCTATATTAAATTTTTCTTCTATCTGATTTAATCAGATGAAGGTTAGTTTAGTCTCTTGACCCCGTTAGTAAATTCGTTAAGAAATTAAAAAAGGTGGAATCGTCCCCCTTTTTCAGGCAAGGGAAATTTTTCCGGTTTTGGTTTTGGAACGACCACCAGATTAGTCTTGTGCCCAAACATTCGAGGGCGAGGCCCCGAGTGGGAAACCCTGCCCCGTGCAAGAGGAAGCTACTTCCGCTCTGCTACCAAAACCGGGAATCCGGTACGCAGATGGGACAGTGGGATCTCACAGTTGGTATCAGAGTCCTATTGTAAACTTATGAAATAGCAGCAGAAACTGCCTAAAATTCTAAAGTAAATCTGCGAAAAAAATGTTTTCACTTGCTAAGATTATGTTTGAAATGAATTCATAAATAGAAAACTCATAAATTGAATTGGATTTTTAGATGGATACCCTAAATCTGTCTAGCATTCTTGGACTTTCCCAGAGTCAGGATATGATCGCCTTTGCCTGCGAACATCTCGTCAACTCTGCTACAACTCGAGTAAGCAGAGTGAGGCTTACCCGTCACTTTGAGGATCTATACTTCCCTGATCCTATAGAATGACGTTGGTATACTTCACTTTGAGGATCTATACTTCCCTGATCCTATAGAGTGACGTTGGTATATGTGGTTCTCTGGAGGAAGATGTATTAATATCAATACCAATCAGTATCAGAGACTCAGGCAAAATATTTCCTTAGCCATGATCTTGATGAGGCTAGGGGTTGTTCATTATGTACAACTCTTTAATCATTCACCTAGGAATTTTAGAATTTCTTGCCAAGTTTTTAGGCTTCTTAGTCGCTTTATCCCTAGAAGTAGAATTACAGAATTCGCACTGTTCTGGCACTGCTCCCCTAGGCTCCCAGGGTCATTTTTGATGCATTCACAAAAATATTGATGGTACAAACTAGAAAAAACAATGATATACTTGATGAAAATAAGTTTGCAAAAATTGTATTGTATTCATAATAAGAAGTGATACATCATCTTTACAAAAGCTTTCTTACAATATTGAGATTCCTTCTCTTGTTATTGGGCAGAGTGTGCTCAAGGAGTGATTGGGTTATTTCTTGAGGATCCTCTATGCCTGTGCTTTTGGCTATACCTAAGAAGCTTACTCCTAAATCCAGAACCAAAAACATCGAAGGCAAGGGATTTTTAAATCAGAACTATACATTTGGTGCGTTTAAGGTGCTGGATGTAGGGGCGGACATATTGTTGAATGTACTTAAGCAGCTCAATAGGCACCCATCGATCATTGGGGCAATGCGGAAAGGAGATGGAGTGGGGAGCCAAGTATTGCTCCATGTATGCAATCTACATCTCATAATGTTGGGACGCAAGGGTAAGCAACTTTTCAAAGTCGACTTCACGAGAGAACATGACAAAGAGCTCGCTCTTGCCCGCCCACGGGGTGGTTGAGAGGAACTCACAGAAGTTGTCAAAGTGGGTAGCCATGTGAATGCAAAGAGATAGTGTGAGCTCGTGCTTGGTTTCTATCGCGTGAAAATGAGAAAGAAGGCACCTTTGTAAAAATATTAAGATTTCAATTAAATAAAGGTTGGTTAAAAAAGAGCCTGCTACAAAATTACAAGCATGTCATCTAATCTAAAATTGTTATAATGTCTCCATTTTTTGCCCCTCTTGTGACATTTACTTCATGTTGATCTCCATCTCCTTGTTGACTTGAAAGCTTGTCATTGCCTTCATCTCGATCCTGAAACTCTTGCCCCTCACGTGCATCAAAACAAAGGCTATTTTTCCATATACTCAGTTCATCTTCAAGCTCTTCCACATGCCTACTATGTGTTGGTAGGGCTATGCACCTTGCTGCTTGGTTGCTGAAAATTCAAGGTTCCCCATTTGCCATGATTCTAAGACCATGGTTGTCCCCTCCTTACGCTTCCCAATCTATAAAAATATAGAAAGTGGCACAATAACCAAAAAGTGTAAGGGTTAATTCTAGACATATAGTGGAAGCAGATATACCTTTCTTCTCATCAACTTGAAACTTGACTCTTCCACATTGTCAAAGCCCATGATGCTAAAGTGTTGACGCAGGTCTGCTGGCTCCAATGCTTGCTTGTTGCTACTCGCTCAATTTGCATCATCACAGCTACCTCAATAGGCATAATTTCTACTTTTGGAGGCTTGAAGTGGGATCCATGTCCCGTGCTTTTGCATCCATCTTTGGTAGTGCAGACGTATGTACAAAATAGAGCGTGCCTTCAAGAACCTGAAAGACACTGTAGAATCTACTACATTGCACTTGTACACATCACCTTGATGTGAACCCTCATTAACCTCCCAACCCTCTCCTAGTAATCCTTAAATGAGGTCAGACCGTACCTCCTTTTACAAATATACATTGTTTTTGTTTGGTGCATTGGCATGGAATTGAACATGTGCACAAAAACATGTAAAGGACAAAACCAATTTAGCCCTACTGACCTAGATGCCTTTAAAAACTTGAGTGATGTCTTGATATCACTTACCATCTTAAACTTTAAGCATAAGATGGTCCAAGCATCAGGTTTAGGCCATTCGGGATTGTTAAGAGGGGGGTTGGGAATCTCTTCTAGCTTGCCAAATAAACCTGGTTTTTTATCTACAAAATATGAGTGAGAAAAGAAAAAGATATTGTTTTGTACAAGATCACTTGGGCTTTGAGATACAAACATTGCCTCTCCAATGGATGCATGCATAGCATAGAAAACTCCAGTGAGGCTTTGGAGTGGTTATTCCTCAACATAATTAGAGGGGGAAATATCTGTAGAGAGACATAAGAAAATGGAGAATCATAAGAAAAATTGAAAGAAAAAATCCAATATTAGCATATTGTTAAAGCTGTGTTTATGTTACACTGACAATTTGAAGGAAACCTTGGTCGTTGGCCTTGAATGTACAGGTCTCCAAGGGTACACACATGTTGCACTATGGCAACAAGTCCTTCCTTCTTAGTATGATTGAAGCCTTTAGCCGCCCCTTCCAATGATGTAGCATATTCCCCAGTTGATGCACTCGATGTGGTCCCTTGGAGCTTGGCTACATGTAGACCCAAGCCCTAACCCTGAATCTTGTTGGAGCCCAAACTCCATTCTCATCTCTTGTGTTATGCAGCACAAGCTCTTCCACCTTCTCCCTAGGTCTTCTCACATTACTGGAAGAGGCCATGGTGGTAAGAAAAGAGAGGAAGGAAAAATAAAAGCTTGTTTTACAACAGAGGAGTGGAGAGGAGAGAAAGTTCAGGGTTTTCAGTGCAGCAATGGTTAGAGTTTGAGAATAGGCTTCTTGAACAACCTAGAGTAGGCTAAAGAGGGTTAGAGTTTGAGAATAGGCTTCTTGAACAACCTAGAGTAGGCTAAAGAGGGATAGAGTTTGAGAATAGGCTTCTTGAACAACCTAGAGTAGGCTAAAGAGGGATAGAGTTTCTGCCGCAATGGAGAGGGAGGGAGCTTGAGAGAGAGAGAGAGGGAGATTGAGAGGGAGGGAGCTTGAGAAGGAGGGAGAGCTTGAGGGATGGAGTTTCTGCAACAATGGAGAGCTTAGAAAAGGAAGAAGGAGGGAGAGCTTGAGGGATGGAGTTTCTGCAACAACGGAGAGCTTAGAAAAGGAAGAACGAGGGAGAGGGAGCTTGAGACTGAGGGAGCTTGACAAGGAGGGAGAGCTTGAGGTATGGAGTTTCTGCATAACAATGGAGAGCTTAGAAGAGGAAGAAAGAGGTTCAAAATGAGCTTTCCAAACCTAGAGTATGTTGGGGGGAAGTTTGAGAGGGAAAACACACTTTTGAGAAAAAATAAAAAATTTTAATTTTTAGGGTTTTTAATCTACGCGATTCTAGGTGGGGGGACCTCTAAGTTTGGATCCAAGAGGTAGGGGACAAGAGTAGTAATTAGGCCCCATAGCAAACCAAAGCCTAGGCCCCCTAGGTCAAAGAAGTCAAAAATGTGCACCCAACCCTCTTCCTATTGGTCCATTCCTAATCAAAAGTTAATCCAAGAGGCCCTCTTTGAGTCCAAAAAATTCCTAATGCCTTTTCACTCACCATGAGACAAATCATATTCAGTTCAATCTAGATGGGAATGTAACTGACTACTGTCAGTTCAGAGTCCTACCTTTGGGAGTTTTCGACAGGATCCTTGGAATGGATTGGCTCCACAAAAATCAAGCTGACATTCATTGTCATAATGGAACCATTTCCTTCCATGACCTTCACGGAAACAAAGTTCAAGGAACAGGAATTTCAAGATCCCCAAGTCAATTAGTAAAAGCTTCTAAGCTACTAAAAGGACTTAGAAAGAAGCAGCTCATTTATGTTGTCAAAATGAATCCGGTAGACACAAAGTTAAAAGCTAAAGAACCTAAATGGTTAAGTGAATATGATGATTTATTCCCAGCAGAGCTAACAGAGATGCCTTTGATTCGAGAAGTAGATCGTGTGATAGAATTGACCCCCGGAGCTCAGCCAATAGCCCAGCGCACGTACAAAATGCCAGTTCCTGAGCCATCAAACTCAAGGAACAGCTTAGACAGCTGTTAGAACAAGGGTTTGTAAGACCCAGTGTTTCACCTTGGGGAGCGCCAGTTCTCTTTCAGAAAAAGAAGGATGGAATGTTAAGACTCTGTGTGGATTACAGAGGTCTCAACCAGCTGACAGTTAAGAATAAATATCCTATTCCCAGAATTGATGAGCTTCTGGATAGGCTAAGTGGAGCCCAGATCTTCACAAAGATAGATCTCAAATCAGGGTATTATCAGATCAGGATTAATGAGAAAGATATCCCAAAGACAACCATCAATACTCGCTATAGGCATTATGAATTCACTGTCATGCCATTTGGATTGACAAATGCCCCAGCTACATTCAATCGCCTAATGCAGGACATTCTCAGGGAATACTTGGATGATTTTGTTCTTGTTTTCTTTGATGATATTCTGATTTACTCAAAGAATGCAGCTGACCATGAAGCTCATGTCCGAAAAGTTCTTGAGATTCTAAGAAAGCACCAACTCTTTGCAAAAAAGAGCAAATGCACTTTCTCTACCGAGACCATGTTGAATACTTGGGCTTTCTGGTATCCAAAGATAGAATTTCTCTAGATTTCGTAAAAGTCTAAGCAGTCATAGATTGGCTTGAACCAAAGACAGTGAAAGAAGTTAGGGAATTCTTGGGACTGACTGGTTGGTATAGAATTTTTATACCAAAGTATGCTCTCATAGCTTTCCCCCCCTGACTAATCTTCTCAAGAAGAATTCCCCGTTTCAATGGTCTGCCAGGTGTCAGAGCGCTTTTGATAAGCTGAAGACCGCCTTGGTAACCAATCCCGTTCTGAAATTGCCAGATTTCTCTTACCCTTTGAGGCAGTAATTGATGCCAGTGGTTTTGCCCTGGGATGTGCACTCATGCAGGAAGGTCATGCAGTGGCCTATGAATCCCGAAAACTCAGAACGCATGACAGGAATTATGCTGTCCATGACCTGGAACTACTTTCAGTAGTCTATGCCCTGAAGTTATGGAGACATTACCTACTGGGTCAAAGATTCCCTTTGATATAGTAATAAGTGATCGAGATCCCAAGTTCACGTTAAGATTCTGGACTGCATTTTTTGAAGCAGTAGAAACTTTCTTGGATCTCAGCACAGCTTATTACCACCCTGAGACCGATGGTCAAATAGAAAGAGTGAACCAAGTAATCGAAGATATACTTTGGTCATGCTGTGGGTGGCAGGGAACCCAAGAAGTGGCTAAGCTATCTGCACCTAGTCGAGTTTGCCTACTATGCTTCTTATCACCGAAGTATCGAGATGAGCCCTTTCAAAGCTCTGTATGGACAAGATTGCTTAACTCCATTAACTTGGTCCGACACATTGATTAGGGTCTCGAGATGTCCAGACAGATGCTTGACGACATGGAGCAGTAGATGCAGTCAATTCACAAAGATATAAAAGCTGCCCAGGATAGACAGAAGCGGTATGTAGATAAGAAGAGGACAGATAGAAAATTCGAAGAAGCAGATATGGTCTTCATTCGAGTACGCCCCAAAAGAAGTTCTCTATCTCTTGGGAAGTACAAGAAGTTATTCCCCAGATACTGTGGGCCATATCTAATTACAAAGAAAATAGGTGACTTAGCCTAGGAGCTTCTTCTGCCTCCTCATCTCAAAGTACATAATGTATTTCATGTCAACCTACTTAAAAAGTATGTACCAAGCCGGAATCATGTGCTGATGTGATGAAATCTTAACTTCTTCAACCCAAGGATAGATGGAACTCCAACCTGAAGAAATCCTTGATGTTCGAGAGAAGGTTCTCAGGAACACAATTCTAAGAGAATTATTGGTCAAATGGAAGTTCTATAATTTTGAAGATGCCACCTGGGAGAAAGAAGCTGAACTATTGCGAGATTACCCCCAGTTTTCGAGATGAAGACATCTCGCATTTTTCAAGTGGGAGAGAATGTAAGATTCCTCCCCAGCCCTCAAGATATCCAATATCTTCCCCTGTAATCAATCCCCTCTTCAAAATAATAAAAGATCTTGTTTCTACCTATTTTCGCTTAGAGAGAGAAAATATTCTAGAGAGAGATTATTCAGTTTTTAGATATTTTTGAATGGAAAAATATCTCTCCTTATTAAAATAATTTTTTTCGAAACAGAAGTTCAAAAAGAATTTCAAAAGGTGCATTAGAAATAAATTATAATCTGTTCAAAAAGGCCTTAGCCTAAGGGTCTAGATTTTTTGAAAATTTCAGATTAAGGTTCATATGGACCAATAAGATTAATCCAAATGTAGGGAGGAGATAAATTAAAAAATAAAAGAAAAACCCTCCCAAAAATGAAGTAATGTTTACATAAGATGAAGAGTGTACTAAGGACCAAGGAAAATAGTTAAAAAACTGATTTTTGACACCTCAGGATAAGGATTCTCCCTCATGAAGTAGGCGTCTTTTTTTCATCATTTCTTTTTAATTTTAAATCAATAAAATTAGATATTTCATCTCTTCTCTCTTCTAATTCAAAACTGGATCCAAAAAGTGAACTAAATTGACCCAAAAATGATAAAAAATTGACCAAACTGATCTCGACTCAGTTTGCTTGGTTAGAGGCTTATTTTTTCCTATAAATAGAAGCCTCCCTCTTGTAGAAGCTTAATAGTGTTTTATACACTGTTACTCTACTCCTCCCCAGAGCCAAAAACATTAAATTCATTGATAATTCACTTGTTTTTGACTATTTCCTCTACAAAGAATTGGTGGCCACTCTTGATCCAAGCAAGAGTAGAACCCTCAATCTCTCAAGCCAAAGGAAAGCTCACAAAACTCCATGTAAGTTACAAATTCTATTTTTTTAAAAAATTTTATTCTATGGTTTTCAGATTTCTTACTTTTTTTAATGTGAAATTGGATGTTATACCTTTATGGAAAGGCTTCCCCCTTCTCTTCATTGAATTCAGCCCTTCTTTATCCAAGATGTGTAATCAAATAAATAGAGTTAAACTTTTCGTATTGTTTACTCTTAAAAAAATGAGAACTGATTAGATTAAAGTGCTAAATTAGTCTTGGGGTATATTCTAAATAGATTTAAAATGTAAAAATTGAGAAATGGTCAGCCATACAAAGGACGTTATGGTAAAATTTTTTTAAATTTATGGAAATAAGTTTTATCTTTATGTTATTCAAAAAGAGTAATCTCCTCCCTTTGTGTATTCTAAAAGTGTTATTTTCATTCTATGCATAGAAAGATGCATATTGAAAATATTTCTACTAATTGTAAAAGCGTTATTTTCATTAGAATTGATTTCTAAGCATAGAAAGATGCATATTGAAAATATTTTTGTTATAAAGTGGTACTTTCATCAATATTGATTTTTATGCATAAAGTGATACATAAAAGAAATTTTTTTATTATTATAAAAGTGTTACTTTCACCAATATTGATTTTTATGCATAAAGTGATGCATTAAAAAAATTATTATTATAAAAGAGTGATTTTCATTAGATTTAAATTCTATGCATAGAAAGATGCATATGGGATATTTTTTTATTATAAAAGTGTGATTTTCATTAGATTTAAATTCTATGCATAAAAAGATGCATATGGGATATTTTTTTATTATAAAAGTGTAATTCTTACTAAATTTAAATTCTATGCATGGAAAGATGCATATTGAAAATATTTTTATTATAAAAGTGTTATTTTCATTAAGATTAAATTCTATGCATAGAAAGATGCATATTGGAAATATTTTTATTATAAAAGTATTATTTTTATTAAAATTAAATTCTATGCATAAAAAGATGCATATTGAAAATATTTTTATTATAAAAGCGTTATTTTCATTAGAACTAATTTCTATGCATAGAAAGATGCATATTGAAAATATTTTTATTATAAAAGTGTTACTTTCATCAATATTGATTTTTATGCATAAAGTGATGCATAAAAGATTTTTTTTAATTATAAAAGTGTTACTTTCACCAATATTGATTTTTATGCATAAAGTGATGCATAAAAGAATTTTTTTTAAAGTTATAAAAGAGTGATTTTCATTAGATTTAAATTCTATGCATAGAAAGATGCATAAAAGAATTTTCTTTTATATATAAAAGTGTTATTTCCATTGAAGTTGGATTTTATGCATAAAAAAAGGCATAAAGAATTTTTATATCAAAATTAGAGCTCTCTTTGATTCTATGTTTAATTTCCATGAATAATCAATAAATGAATGAGAGAAAATTCTATCGTTTCATATTCACTCGGATGGTAATGAGAAAATTCAAAAAATCTATCGAAGTCGAAAATTTAGATAAATTGATTAATTTATTTCTCATAGGAATTCGTGGTGATGGATTAGTTTAGAATTTAGTTAAGTGAATATTCAATGAATGAAATTCAGTAAAATAGTGATTGAAATATCATTCCCTTTTGAGAAAGGTAGTTCAAGAAGAACCTTACCAGACTCGAACCCAGAATCAGACTTTGACCAAGACCAAACTCTTCGTTTCAAGGAAAGACGATGTGACCAGTTTAAGAAAATACACTCAAATCACCCACCGAATCTGAAACTAAGTTGAGACCCTTTGATTTTGATCTGAGGATCAAGGTTATAGAATTCGAGGAATTCTGTTTGGAATTCAGACCTGCGACGATCAAGAAGTCTTGGGATACGGATTTAAGATATACTCATTATATTCAAAGAAAATCAAAACTGAAAACTTGCATAGAAACCCTATTTTCTTAAAGGACTATCTTACGCCAGAATGTTGGAGGAAGCATTTGGTATATGTGTTTTTCTAAGGGAAGTTCGGTTGCAACATCTGGTGGAGAGTGTTCAAAGGACAGCTCACGTGGCAAAGCCTGCCCAGGTCTTGACCAGCCTCGGTACGGTTAAAATGGTGCGCTTCCGGTACGATGGACGAGGGCCGACGAAGCAGTCCTCCTCCTTGAGTGAAGTACGAGGCCACCTAAGGAAGATCCTGGAGGGTTCTGACTAGGCGATGCATGGGCTCGCAATGCCGAGGATATCCATGCATATGTCGTGGAAGATATTGTATGATAAATCAATGTTTATTGTATTCTGTTATTGGATCTCAGCTGACCAGCTGGACTCAACGGAGAGTCCAGAGTGATACAATTTTTTGTGAGAAATAAGGATTGGATGGAAATTTTGAGCTATGACATTTGTAACCAATAATTGTTTGTCAATGGATTGTTTTATAAATTAAAGTTTAAAGAGGAGTGTGTGCGTATCTATACTCTAAAGCAAAAGTTAAGAAAGGCATTCAATTATGGGTGGGTGAGTACTTGTCTGGTTCTACCAATTCTAAAGGTTGGGTGGTGG
Organism: Cibotium barometz; assembly: GCF_041138505.1. Classification (NCBI taxonomy): domain Eukaryota; kingdom Viridiplantae; phylum Streptophyta; class Polypodiopsida; order Cyatheales; family Cibotiaceae; genus Cibotium; species Cibotium barometz. Next base: position 54,656 of record NC_141069.1, read on the forward strand.
CTAACCCATGGGCCGGATGCTGGAATCAGTAGAGTTTTAATGATAAAATTGATTAATAGGAATATGCTTAGAACTCGAGTAGTTGAATAAAAGCTTGAAGACTTCTCAAATGAATAGATCAACGGCTATGCCTGATTCAATTAGAAAAAAAGCGTTGATTCCTTCAAGTTAAGTCTGTAATAAATTTTTCTTCTATCAGATAAAGGTTAGTCTCTTGACCTCGTTAGAAAATTCGTTAAGAAATTTAAAAAGGTGGAATCGTCCCCGTCAAGGATTTAATATTCACGTGATCACAAGATTTTTTGTGATAATAACACATGTGAACAAGTTATTCACATGTTCTCATGTTATCGTTCACAAAATAACAGGTCACTTGCCATTTGAGAACCCCTTAAAAGCTTGGCTACAAATGGGAATAAGCTATTCACATGTTCTCATCATGTTACCATCTTCACATAATAGCAGGTCAGTGGCCACCTAAGCAGATTTTTTATGCCCGACAAAGATAATTTTTTTAGGCCCTTATGAAAGCTTTGTGAATATAACATGTGATCACAAGATTTTTTGTGTTATTAACATATGTTATTAATATGTTTACATGTTCTCATTTACGCCAGTGAAATCCTTGGTCCCCGTTTTTCGGGCAAGGGAAATTTTCTCGGTTTCGGTTTCGGAACGACCACCAGATTAGTCTCGTTCCCGGACATTTGAGGGCGAGGCCCCAAGTGGGAAACCTTGCCCCGCGCAAGAGGAAACTACTTCAGCTGCTACCAACCGGGAATCTGGTGCGCAGCAGAGGGGATAGTGGGATCTCACATCCTTGTTGGCATCGTGAACAGTCTTTGAAGCTTCTTAGTGGCTTACATATATTGTAACTAATATTAGAAATTCCATATTATTCCACTTCCACTTTCTCCACCTCCTATCTTCTTTCGAGAGAGAGTGCCAAAAGAGCAAATTAAATTCGAGCTATTGCCTAAGTGACATTATGCATGGAAGTAAGGGAATCTTGCATAGTAATCTACCCTTTTGACTCAAGTAAGCCAAATTTGATGCTAGTTCTCTTAGAGAAGGATTTCGATTTGCCATGGCTGTAGATATTTTGCACATCTTACCATCTCAAAAATATTTAGTCGTCTAAATTGCACTTACAAATAAAGCTACCAAAATTATTTTTTAATTTGAAAAAAAGGTGTATTCATTTAAGTTAGATGAGTTTGGAATTAACAGCATCATCTATCAATGACCTCCTCTTGAAAAAAACTACAATCACAAACTAGTTTGGTAGTATCTTTTCTTCATAAGTCAACACAAATTTCTTTGTCTCAATGGCTTAAAATAGCGCTGGTAGATTAAATGTATTGTATTTGGCAACCACTAAAACAAATAACCAAGTGCTACCTCCACATGCAAGGGTGAAACTAAAATTTTACAATAAAGGCTATTCGTAATGGAGTGTTGCTTGACCACAATGAGATCCCAATGCTTTCTTTGTCAATGATACACATCAATAAATCTATTTTATTTTCATTGATATGTATATTCAGACAAATTATTTGATATGTATTAATTAAATTCCACTAACGTGGCATTTAAGTAATACAACTTTAAAAGATGAGTTTTCTCCAATCCCTTCCTCTCCTCTTTCTCTCTCTCCCTCACTCTACTCGTTGAGTGAGCCCTTTGAGGGTTTTTGTAGAGAATTGTGGACCTTAAATAGAAAGGATATGGGTGAATGCATGCAAATAAAAACTATATGTGGGGTCATCATTTCATTTCCTTAAATAGATAGGATTGCAAATAGAAAGCATAGGGGTGAACGTATGCAAATAGAAATGATATGGAGAGTCATCATTTTATTGCCTTAAATAGACAGAATATGGGGGTCATCATTTCATTTCCTTAAATAGATAGGATTGCAAATAGAAAGCATAGGGGTGAACGTATGCAAATAGAAATGATATGGAGAGTCATCATTTTATTGCCTTAAATAGACAGAATATGGGGGTCATCATTTCATTGATTCTTTCAAGCATTAATCTCATTACATACTAAAATGAAACCTTAGAAAAACACTCTTATTCTTGAAAATCTCACATAATATATTTTAATGAAAATGCAAAAAAACATTTTGCTACCATATTCATAATGGCATGAGAATGGTACCTCTTCTTGTCCAATCTTTCACCTCCTTTACATGTTGCTTGTGTTGCAAGTGCCATATGTAAAGATGAAATACAAATAGTGAACACTCCCCTACATGCATGAAAATGTAAGGTTGAGATTATGTGTATCCCAGACCATCAAAATTGTGACATTATACTACATTCATCATCAATATGACACCAAAATGTTTTTTGCATTTTCATTAAATATATTATGTGAGATTTTCAAGAATAAGAGCGTTTTTCTAAGGTTTCATTTTAGTATGTATCAAATGTTTCTTTGTAAACAACAAGTGACATAGTGTTCATTCCATCACTTTTTAAGCAGTGTCCAGCTTTTTCATGGCCACTTTTGTCTTGGGTATGGAAGAAGAGCGCTCAATGTGGCACGAATCATCCTCCTCTTTTCAAGTTGAGGAGTGTGGGATCTTAAGTTCCCAATCATCTAGTTGGATAAGTCTCTCCAAAGTGAGATTTTCCTTATAAAAGACAACTTATCATGAAGTCTTCGACTTCCAAGGATAAGAAGGCTATGATGCTACTATGTGTCTCGTGCGATGATATTCATGCTTACTTGGCTCGTATCGCTTGGAATTAGGGTTGTACTTTACTATGTAGGGGATATGCATTGATCCTTCCCTAGGCATTCATCTGATGGGGTTAAAATGAAATCGTCACCTACCACATGGGAGAAAATATTGTGGTGTGACTATGAAGACCCATGAAAGGCCAACGTTTACCTCCCACTTAATCTTCCTTCACTGCATCTAGCAATGTGGAGTTTGGTTGCATTTGTTCTTGAGGTAGAGGCTCTAGGACTGACTCTTTTTGTGGCTTCTTAACAATGGCCATGGGTTTTATTACAACCTTTGGTAGCCTCTAAGGTTCCCTTACTAGTTCTATGATCGACTGTGAAATGGGATTATGACACGCTCGGGCCGGGTCAATGGTTTGTACTCGATCACTTGCTCAAGTACTACCTCTAGTTCACAGCTTATACCTTTGTTATAAGATCTTGGGCTTGTTTCATTCGCTCCTTCTGTGACATGGGGTTGGGGTACTCTTTGAGTTGTAGTTTGCATAAAAAGAGCTTGTTTAAGTGGGAGATCGCTCCTTGTCTCCATAAGAGGAAAGCATCATCAAAGCTATCATCTGAACCACTTTCAATGATCACTAGGTCATTGCCTTTACAACTATTCAAGCTTTGCATTTTTGCGTGCTCTTCAAGGTTTTCTTCTTTGGGACCTCTGGTTTTGGCCCTTTAGCCTTTGTATGGATAGCATTTGGGCTTGCACATCTAAGGCTCTTTGGGTTGCTAGCTTTGGGGTTCAATCCTAAGATTTTCTGCTCCTTAGTTGCCTTCGTTGTTTCCTTGGTAATTTTCCTCATCTTGGTCTAGAGCCTTGTGATGGCATTAAGCAAGACTATATGAATAAGTCCTCCTTATACACTTAACAAGTTACTCTCGTGGAAGTGGTTGATGCTCCTGCCATTGGGGTGATCCTCACACTATTAGGGCCCTTGAAAGCATGTTTAAATCCACACTTATAGTATGTGCCTCCATATAGAATAACATTAGGGTTTGGCACTGGATTTGGGAATGGAGTCGACACTAGATTTGGGGCACGTGATGCGACGGCTCTATGAGGGCACTTAGTAACATGATATAGGCCCTTACAATGGAAACATTGAAGAGGTGGCTTGCATAATGTTATTCAAGTTTCTTACCCTTTGTTACATCATAGCTTCAAACAAGGAGGCATAGTCAATGGAGGGAGTTGTTCTCCATATCCATATGAATGGTACTACTCATATGACTCGTAGATCTCTTGTTCATATGACTCGTACTGCTCACGTTACTTGTAGCTCTCCTGTTTTAGACTTTAAAGTTTGCTAGTAAAGTCCGCAAGTATTGTTGTATTGATGCAGTTCTAGGAGAAAGCAGTTAGGGTGGTATGGCATTGGTGGCGATCTCGGTGAATACCTCTTGGTATAAGCTTCTGCTAAATGGGCATTGGATTATGTGCCAACTGAGAAGCATTTGGTATGGGTGCTAGGGCTAGTGGTTATTTTTGGCGCCATGATCATAGGTTGTGGTGTTTGGTTTCCTTGGTACCAACAATGGGTTGTATCATGCTTCCCATGGCAATGAGCACAATATTGTTATTGTTTAGCCCTTGGGCAAACACTTTAGTTTCATTAGCAAATTGCACATTGAATCATATCCCTTTGTGGAAATAAATGTGGGTGTCCCGCTTAAGGATTTGGTTGGGGTTGGCCCTTAGGGCTGAACATGCTTGCCTAATTGGTTGATAAATTTTTTTGCCAACTCGTCCATGCTCATGTCTTTGACTAGGACTCTAGGTGGTGCTAGTTAGGCACCCTTAGTCATTGAGGCTTAAATGATGTATCTCCTATTTCTTTGTTTGGTTGATGACTTCTGGAGATAGCTCACTCACATAGATCCATGCCAAACCAGCCCCGATATCCCATAAGACACTTCAATTGAAGAGATTCGCACAGAACAACGCTAGCAGCACCTGATTTGCAGACACTTACGTTTTTGGGGAGAAATGCAATGGCAAGCCAATCGTAGAGTTTCAACCTAATTTGATCAACACTTTGGGGTTTTTGATAGTTGTGAATCTACCTGTAGCATTGGATTCGTGAATAGTCAACCACTGAAGCCGCCTTCAACTTGTGTCCTCCTCAAAGACCTAGTTTGGTAAAGCTATGATTAATCCATGCTTAAAAAGGTTAATGACTTGATTAATGGATCCATACTATGACTAATCCATTACAATTGAAGGCCACAAAGAGATTTTTTCTCTTTTATTGCCCTATCTATTCAAGATCATCACTCCAAGTTAACCCATTCTCTGTAGAGCAAACAGTTAATTACCTCTTCTAATCAAGTGATTAATGCTCATCATTGAGGTGATTTTGGACCATTGGAGGTTCAATCTTACCATTGGGGACCTGTTGTACCCTCCCAAAGCTTCATCTTGAGAAAGTCCCTTGATTTACCCCTATGATGGTACTCTACAAATCATGGTATTTTTTGCACAGTTGACAAAAAATTTACTTTTACTAATACCTTGATTAGTGTTAATGATCTGAGGTTCCTTGGGCATTTCATGGTTGAATCTACATATTTGGATGTTGCTAAACCTCTGCAAAGCAAGATCCAAATGAGCATATTCTGGGCGCCCTCTACAAATTAAGGAGGATCTCACTTTCCCTCAAAACTAGGTAATGGGTGCTCACTTCAAGAGTTTCTTAGGGTCTTGCTTAAAGATTAATCATGTCGTAATAATCACTTGTACTCCAACCTACTTAAGAGGATCACATCTAATGGAAGAGTACATCACTCTCACTTTCTTATCATCTTCTTGTCATTATGTTGCTCATTACTCTAATCTTATGTAATTGGGTTAATCTCATTTTTCTAAGCTTAATGATGCCAAAAAAACCACTAGCCCTACCACCCATACCAAATGCTTTTGAGCTGGCACATAATCCAGTGCCCATTTAGTAGAATCTTATACCGAGGTATGCACCGAGACTACCACCAATGCCATACCACCCTGACTGCTTTCTCCTAGAACTGCATCAATGCAACAATACTTGCGAACTTTGCTAGCAGACTTTAAAGTTTAAAACAGGAGAGCTACAAGTCATGTGAGTAGTACAAGTCATACGAAGAGCTACGAGTCATATATGAGTAGTACCATTAATATGAATATGGAGAACAACCCCATCCATTAACTATGCCTCCTTGTTTGAAGCTATGATGCAACAAAGGGTAAGAAACTTGAATAACATTATGCAAGCCACCTCTTCAATGTTTCCATTGTAGGGGCCTATATCATGTTACTAAGTGCCCTCATAGAGCCGTCACATCAAGTGTCCCAAATCTACTACCAACTCCATTCCCAAATCCAATGCCAAGCCCTAATGTTATTCCATATGAAGGCACATGCTATAAGTGTGGATTTAAACATGCTTTCAAAGACCCCTAATAGGGTGACAATCACCCCAGTGGCAGGAGCATCAACCACTTCCACAAGTTTAACTTGTTAAGTGTATAAGAAAGATTATTCATATAGTCCCCCTTAATGCCATCACAAGGCTCTAGACCAAGATGAGGGCAATTACCCAAGGAAACAACGAAGGCAACTAGGATGCAGAAAAGCTCGGGATTCAACCCCAAAGCTAGGAACCCAAAGAGCTTGAGATGTGCAAGCCCAAATGCTATATATGTAAAGGCTAAAGGACCAGAACCAAAGGTCCAAAAGAAGAAAACCTTGAAGAGCACGCAAAAATGCAAATCTTGTACGATTGTAAAGGCAATGATCTAGTGACCATTGAAAGTGGTTTAGATAATCGCTCTAAAGATGCTTCCCTCTTATGGAGACAAGGAGCGATCTCCCACTCAAACCAGCTCTTTTTATGCAAACCTTGTAAAGAAACAACTTAAAGAGTACCCCGACTCCATGTCACAGAAAGAGCGAATGAAACAAGCCCAAGAGCTTATAAGGAAGGTACAAGCTTTGAATTAGAGCTAGTACTTGAGCAAGTGCTTGAGTACAAACCATTGACCCCACCCGAGCGTAACCCCATTTCACAATCGATCACATAGAACTAGTTAAGGGAACCTCAGAGGCTACAAAAAAAGTCAATCCTAGAGCCTTTGCATCTAGAACAAATCCAACCAAACTCCACATTGCTAGATGTAGTGAAGGAAGATTCAGTAGGAGATAACAGTTGGCCTTTCATGGATCACCAGTGTCACACCACAATATTTTTTCCATGTGATAGGTGACAATTTCATTTTGACCCCATCAGATGAATGCCTAGATAAGGATCAATCCATATCCCTTACATATTAGTAGGTACAAGCCTGACTCCAAGCGATACGAGCGCAAATATCATTGCATGAGACACATAGTAGCCTCATAGCCCTGTTATCCTCAGAAGTCAGAGTGATAAATTCTCTTTTATAAGAAAAATCTCACTTTGAAGAGACTTATCCAACTAGATGATTGGGAACTTAAGAGCCCACACTCCTCAACCTGAAGAGAGGAGGATGATTCGTGCCACAATGAGCACTCCTCTTCCAAACCCAAGACAAAAGGATAGCCAAAAGTGGCCATGAAAAAGCTTGGACACTACTTCAAAAGCGATGAAATGAACACCTTGTTACTTGTTGTTTATCTGAGATTTTCAAGAATAAGACTGTTTTTCTATTTGCAATCCTATCTATTTATGGCAATAAAATGATAACCCCCCATATAGTTTCTATTTGCATGCATTCACCCATATCCTTTCTATTTAAAGTCCACAATTCTCTACAGAAAGCCTCAAAGGGCTCACTCAAGGAGTAGGGAAAGGGAGAAAGAAAGAAAGAAAGAAAGCTTTATTAATGTCTACTAGAGGCCGAAGTCGGCCTATGAGACAAAACAATATACAATTGTCAAAGTCCTTTGGGTATCCAGATAATAGAAAAAGGTACAAGGTACAAAGTTGAAAAGCTAAAAACTGAAAAGCTAAGGATCGATGGGAGAGTGGACCATCAAAACTGACAAGGGAAGGATGGAGCTCTATCACTAGGGGCTCAATGTGCAGTACTGTATGCATCGGGTATACAATCATGCTATGCAAATCTAGCTAGCTCCACCCAGTACCATACGGATGTAGGATGGTGTACATCAGTAGGGGAGGAGCAAAGACCTCCTGTAGGATCCTCCCTAGATTTGATAAAAAATGTGTGAGCCTCTCCTGGACATAAAGCTGGTGGCGAGACCGGAACTGAGTGATCTCTCTCAGATGAAGTCTGGGGGTCTGGTAGCGTGGTGCTCTCTGTCTCCGTTGAGCTCGAAGATCCTCTACGCTCCTGTGTCCTCCACCTCTAGTGTGGGCATCACCTCAAGGTGCTCGAAATCATAAATGTCGCATTATCAGCTTTGTGTCTGTGCATTGAAGTCCCCCATAAGGACAACTTCCCCTAGGTTGGAGTAGTGTATGATCTCATCTAAAAGGGGTGCATATGGTGACTCTCCCAATGGCCCTGTGTCCTCCTCCTCCTCTCTACTCTCTCCTCTTCTGTCATGGGATATCTCGATCCTAGAAGTAGCATAGAGCAATGTATAACACCCTGTCTGCCGAGAGCTGCAGTCTGATCCACATGTATATAGCCTCTTGGTCACGTGCTACCACCCGTAGGCGCTCATGTAGCTCTCGCCGGAAGAGTACCGCTATGCCTCCAGATCCTCTCGATGTGCTCTGTCGTGTGGTACCCGTGTGTGTAGACTCCCACTGATAACCCTCTACTTTGGGTAGCCCCCTCTTTGGGCTCTAGTGCGTCTCTGAAAGTAGTGTGATGTCCCGTCCCTCCATGGCCTCCTCCATCCTCCCAGGATGTGTCCAAAGTGCTCCATTGTAGTTCCAAACTGCTATGTGTATCTGTGAATCTAGATCCTCCATAGCCAATGTCCCATAGGCCGCCTGGCGCTAATCCGTGGCCTTGCCATCGATGATGACACGGCCATCCCGATAGAATATGCTCTTGCCCTCTTTCCGAGGCGGTAGGACTCTCGGCATGCATCTTTTCCTGTGTTCTATTTGCATCCTCGTAAGGTCATCATCCAAATAGATGAGATCTCCCTGTAATCCTCGTAGAATCACCCTCTTCCTCATGAAGGTGGCCCTCTCCGTCTCTCCTGCAAACTCTAGGATGAGGGCTCGGTTGCGTGTTGAGTCTTTCTCGGCTCTCCATGCTTTGGTGAAGGGGACAAGGTCCTCTTCCCTGTAGCCGAGCTTCGTGTGCATAGAAGCTTTCCATCTTTCTCGAGAGTGGAGTCGGGTGTCTCAGCTATACATGTGAGTCGAATGTTGAGGCGACGGGCCTGCCTCATCTTCTCCTCTTCAATGGTGGTGTGAATGATTTGGTGTTCTTCCCTTTGAGTCTCATCCCTCACTTCTTTACGGATGTTCTTCTTCACCACTTCAAACATCCTGATTGCTTGGCTTCGAGTTTCCCCTCCATGTCGTTTGTGATCTCCTAGGAGATCTCTTCTTTGATGGCTGTGAGAGTGTTGTCATCGATCTCCCCTTCTTTCTTCTCGGTGTTCTTGACGGCTACCAGTTCCACTTTCAATGCACTCACCTCCTCCTTGAGTGACGTGTTCTCTTGTTCAAGTTCCATGACCCGAACTTGGAGGGCCATGATGTGCCGGTGTAATTTGTTCTCCACCTCATTGAGGTTGGAATCGGATGTCTTCTTGTTCTCCTTGATTAGTGCCTTCATTACCGTCTCGAGAGCCTTGAGCTTCTCTTGGAGACTCGAAGCCATTCCTCGAGATTACTCTACAGCGCTTCCCACAGGCAAAGAGAAGCGAGAGAGGGAGCATAGTAGAGAGAGAGAGAGTACTTCTGGCAATGGAGGACAGGCCAGCACAACGCGAGCAGGGCAACGCCAGGCACAACACAGCAAGGGTGCGCAGCACAAGCAGGGCAGCTCGGGTGGGTGGGTACGAATAGGCGCACCACAGCACGAATAGGGCAACGCCAAGCGCAACGCAACAAGGGTGCATAGCACGAGCGGAGAGAAAGAAAGATATATTAAGCGTCTACTAAAGACCCAATGAGCCTATGAGACCAAAGTGGTACAATAATGTCCATGGCATATCTCATCATGGAATGGAAAATAAAACAGAATGAAAACATAAATATAGCTATCTCACTGGGGTGATACAAAAATGTCCATGGAAACTCGTCATGGAAAACTAAGAACATAAAAACATGGGAGCAACATCAGCTCCGAATAGATGGTATACCACTCTCCAAAATGTCAAGCATGGGGTTGACGAGTATGGCCGAGAGGTCTCCCTCAGCTATGTCACATGGAAAGTAGCTCGATGGCAGTGGAGCATGTCCTGGATCTGGAGCTCATGAGGTGATCGTGGGCGACGGGGGATCGAGGGCGTCGGGCACGCTAGAGTGTAGAGGCTCGGTCCGAGGTAACTCCTCTCGGGCGAGGTAGGTCCAGAGCAGCTCGTGGAGGGTCCACAAGATCCACTATGTCGGTTTCCTCCACCTTTTGGGTCCGGAAGAAACTGGTGATGGTTGGCTGCCGAGGGAGGGGGCGGGGTGGCTAGGGCCTGTGTCTCAAGAAGGTGTCCCTGTGTCTACGGAAGGAGCTGGGGAAAACTCATCTTCTAAAGTTATATTAATTAAATGCCACGCTAGTGGCATTTAATTAATACATATCAAATAATTTGTCTGAATATGCTGGGTGAAATCTTCTACACCAACACAAACGATGATTGCAAGAAGATGGTGAATGATTTATACTCTTTTTAGGAAGAGCATATTGGTGGGTGCAACCCACAATGTAGCATGAAATAATATTTTGTCGAATCCAAGGTAGACATGTCATGCTACTATTGGTTCCATAACTTGGCCATGATCCTGACACTTTAGGGTTGGATGCGTCATCATGAAGACAAGGATTGGTATGGATTTTAGCAAGGACTGTAGCCCCATTTAAGGGCTTTTTGTGCATGCTGTATTATTACTGCTGATGTATTCCTACAATGTAAAGAGAGCGATTAACATGCCTAATTCAACTGTCCCTACTCACAAACTATACAAACACTTTCTTGGGATTGCAAAAGACATTAAAAAAACCATTAAGCTTGCCTCGCCTTCAAAATCACCATTTTGCATGTAAGGCTGAATTCGAATTGGGTCTGAGGCCACAAAAGATTTCAAACTGTACGTGGATGCTATTTAGCCTAAAAGCTGCCTCTAGTGCTTTGTACTCGCCCTCCACAACATGCAAAGCTTAAAATTCTTAGAACTTAGGAGTCCCAATAGACCTGTGCGCCTTACATCATTGACCATACACCTAGTAAAAGATGTGCTCTGTTTCACAAAGAGAGAAGGCGTATCATTCTATCTTTATTTCTCATGTGGACTGCTACTTGCAGTCTACGCAGACAACCATACCTTGCCACTTCTTAAATTGATCATATCTACTGTGCAAGACGAAGCACCTTGTGAACATAACACATGGGACCATAATGCATTTGAAAGTAGAATGTAGATGAACTCTTGCTCCTTCAATACGCGTAAATACAATGTAAGGCCATCTCAGCCTGCAAGACCCCCCCAAAAAAAAAAAAAAAGTAGGGCTGCCAAAACACCCATTTTACGCCTCTCATTGGCATAGCTAGCTAGTACCCAGATCCCTACACTTGAAAGTCAGTCTCTCATTCACCGAGAAGATTGTAGAAGCCAATGTCGGGTACCTACTACTGGAAAGTGGTCAATATAACAATCAATGTCACCCTTAGGCTAAGGTAGCCTTCCCCATGAGCTACAGTTTATGGACAAAACAAAAAAAACTCGACGCCATAGCATCCATCAACCTCATCCAACAGATACAATGTTTATTGTGGATCTCTCATATCCACTGCCAGTTGGAGCGTTTTTAAGTGGTCAAAAGTTTCTGCAATACAAATCCCGGGGATTTTTGAATTCCCAGATATATTAGGCATGTAGATTGAGAAATTCCTGCAAACCTTTCTAGTTGTGGGGATAGCATCTCTTGGCTGACATACGTTTGCTCAAAACAAGAACCTGAAAATTAAATTTAGCTTGATGTAAGTCCACCAGCTGCTAACCACGTGTTTATCGTTCTCTACTTCTTCAAGCATTCTGGTAGTCTTTTTGTCTTATGCCATATTCAAGGTGCATCAGCGAACCAAAAGGAATTTATCCAAAAACCTTGAGAGCTGAAACAATATGGATACAAAATTCCAATGCTACACGTACACTTTTACTGCATCATTCGACTCTCTAGTGCCAACAGCACCTTATGCTCTCATCAAATGAGCCTTTAACTTTCTGGACAGTAAAAGCACCTTCACATGAACAAAAGGGTGCCAGTCTTTTACACGGCATTGTCTCTGAGAAGTTTCTATTTGCCCATTTCTCATGCTTTCCAGATTCAGACATCAGAATATATCACACAGCGCCTGCTTAGCTGAATGGACATTCTGTGATCGAATGCCTTTGTTAAGTCTTTAAACCACTACATAGGCATGAAGGCAAGAGAAACAAGACCAGAAGATGAGGAACAATTCTAGGGCCCAGACATTGTGCATCCCAACTCAACTCGAACATCAGCATTGATATTCAATCTATGTACGTACATTCACACTATTACATCTTACAAGCAACAGTGCATAACAGATTGAAAGCCTGTGACTAACCAATATGGGATAATGCACACACGATCCTATTAAGAAATATCATCCTTCCAGATTTCTGAGGAATTCGAATTCACATTGAACCTGTGTCAGGTCCTACCCTAAAGTACATTTGACCAGCTAACTGGCCCAAAAAACTATATAGTTCAACTGGAAGAAGGTTAGAGAAGAATACTCCAGCCTCAGCTCGTCCCAGGTTCCAACTTTCTCTAATTGGAATTTTCCAACTGTGCCAACTGATGCAGGAGTTTCTTGCTGTCAACTATTCTGTATTTCAGTGTGTTCGGGCAAAGTTAAGCTCAGCCTTCCCCCAGACAGTGAAAACACAATGATGTGGACAGAAGTACAGCCAAAAGTGCCATAAAAATAAAATATAAATTAGCCTGTAGAGTCTATATAAAATATTGTAAGAGGAAGAGTATCTAGCATTTCCTTAGAGCCATTGACACAAAATAAAATGAGCATCAGATGAAACATTAAGCTCTGGCTAGGTGCCCATCCACCATAGCCACAAAAAAATACTCTCTAAGGATGACTTGATTGCATAGGCATCAGCAAATCCCATCTTTTAAGGATCCAGGTTGTGAACCATCCATGTGTCTGCCACATATCTCAAACCTGTAGTGACCCATATCAACTCCTAGTAGGTTGGACCATCCTCTGGGGTCTCTACGCACTTATTTGCATGTCTTCTGTCTAAAAACTCTTGCCTGAAATGGCTTCAGTTCAGAAACAAACGAGCCACAACAGTTTTGAGATTTGGTCATTCAAAAAGTATTAGAAACGCTTTCCTGAACAATTGCAAACATTAGGACTGATGGAAAGTCTGCATGAAAGGATGATGAATAAGTGCCCACTTCTTGAGCCCAGCTTTAAGAAACAAGAATATATATGCATGCATGTATGTTTGTATGTAGATGCAGATGATGTCTGTGTTTAGTGTCATGTATATGTGTGTTATATGCATAAATGAATACAAGCATGCATGCGCCTACGCACATACATAAATACATACATATATACATGCATAATGTATGTCTATATATGTGCATGTGTTTATATAGGTGCATACATCCATACATACATGTGTGTGTGCGTGGGTGCACGTGTTCCATCAAAAGCCCATCGTTGAATAACCGACCCTCTTCATTTGTCAATCACTTCTCACTATTTGGAAAATCCACTTCTAAAATCCTTTGTGAACAGGATAGTCACCTAAATCTACAAATTAAAGGTTGTACCTTTACAACTAAACTGGAGCTGAAACCCAACCCCAGACTGCAGCTAAGTCATAGACTCTAGTTTTGGGCCCAATTTTTTATAAGAATCTGCCATGAAAAATAAAACATCTGGGAAAGAAGTTGTGTTTGAGAGAATGAAATCCAAGTTTCATTTGGTATTAATCGTGTTGGGCCCCCACAATGGTCTAGCTCTGTGTCCGTTAAGTGCCTCCCTGTGATGCAACACTTCCTTGATAAAGGCAGCAAGATCAATGTGGTCTTACACTGCCACAATAGAAAACAGTGGATGCCCGCAAAGATCATACGATGTGAGGAAAGCATACGTGAACCCATAGCAGAAGCTAGGCATTCCAAAAAGTATGCTGCTCAGTCCCCTGCACCCCTATGGAGAACACTCTACATGCCTCTCAAGCTACCATAGCATCACATCTCGATTGATGAGAGCCAAGTCAAATGGCGGCAAGTATGCAAAATTGCACATCATGGCACTCGCTCTGTCAATTAGAATGGGTGAGAAAGGGCCATCATAGCAATGAAACGTGATTCAAAAAGTATGAGACACGTTTCGTGTTTCGTACTTCATGAAACGCGTTTCAAACAGGCGTTTGGGCACATTTCATAAACACTATTTTTTCATGGTCAAAAATGCGTGACCCACAGTAAGCAGAGAAAAAAAGAGTTGCACAGTTTTAAAAAACATGTGCCGTGCTTCCACGAGTACCTGCTATGTTATGACCCTGTGCTTTTCCCTCTCGACAACAAGCAGGTGGGCATGGGCACGGGCACGGGCACGGGCACAGGATGCACAGTGTGAACAGGCATTAGTTTGGATATAAAAAGGAAACCCATATATGGTGGCCAGCCCAAGTGTGAAAGGGGACAAAAGGGATTTTAAAGTTTATAAGGTTTAATAACCTTTGAAGGCTTAAAAATAATATTATTTGGAAGAATGCGTTTTTGCTATAAATCTTGCTTTCTGGAAAGCGAACTGAATCGCTTCTTTATAAAAGGCAAAGGGTGGCAAGATTCCGAAGGGTCGTGTGGTGTGGCGCATCACCATGGCGATCCAGGGGTTGAGACATGTTTTCCCCTAGTTGCTGCCTTGGGGGCTTGAGTAAGGGTGGGTGGGAAAAGGGGTGTAACACAAATCAAAGCAGCGAGGCGGGCTACAGAGGTGTGCACAGAGTAGAGCAGAGAGGCGGGCAGAGGTGTGCAGGTTGGTGCGCATATAGAGCAACAAGGCGGGCTACAGATGTGCGCACAAAAAGAGAAAGAAAGAAAGAAAGATATATTAAGCATCTACTAAAGACCCAATGGGCCTATGAGACCAAAGTGGTACAATAATGTCCATGGCATATCTCATCATGGAATGGAAAATAAAACAGAATGAAAACATAAATATAGCTCTCTCACTAAGAGAGAGAGAGAGAGAGAGAGAGAGAGAGAGAGAGAGAGAGAGTTGGTGTGAGAGAGAGCAGATTCTCCTTCGCTTCCCCTCTGGCTGCAGCTCTCACCTGTGTGTGTGTGTGTGTGTGTGTGTGTGTGAGAGAGAGAGAGAGAGAGAGAAAGAAAGAAAGAAAGATTTTATTAACGTCTTCCAAAAGACCGAACTCGGCCTATGAGACAAATCGGAGTACTTGTATGGGGTATCCTCTGTCATCCCAACAAAATGAAAAAGTACTGAATAAAAAAGCTGAATCTGGGTGTGCAGGGGATGGAGCTCTATTACTAGGAGAATGCAAAGCTATATGCATGGAGTATACAATCATGATATGCAACCTAGCTAGCTCCATCCTGTACCATATTGGGGGTATAAAATGGTATACATCAGTGAAGGGGGTGCCCACAGCTCCCTGAAGAACATGCCTGGGTGTGCTCTGAAGCGAGCCAGTCGCTCCACACCCTCTCTGTGAAACTGAGCTTTGATCTCTGTCATCTCTCTCTGGTATAGGCGTGGTGTCCGAAAGCCGGGTGTCCTCTGTCTCCTGCGGGCTCTAAGTGTCTCTGCTCTCTGGAGAGTAATTCCCTGCCGTGTAGGGGCTGGGAGGGGTATGGATCTCTGAAAAAATGTAGTAATTTGTGTTTGTCGCCCCCCCCTCCCCCCCCCCCTCTGGAGCTGTCTGAGCCTGTAATAATGTCTCTCTGTGGCGCTGTATGTCTAGAATGTATCTCCCCAGTATGCGCTGGTGTAGGGAATGTGGCTCTCTGAATAAAATGGGATATCTCTCTCTGATGGCTGTATATGCTCTGCATCTGCATACATAATGCTCCTCACTCTCCACCTCCTCTCTGCACAATCTGCATACCCTCTCCTCTCGGGGGATCCGTGCTGCTCTGCCAGTCTCAATCTCCAATCGGTGTGATGAAATTCTAAGCTGACCAATAGCCACTCGGGAGCCGTGTGGTAAAAAGCCCTCCATGTATCTAGGCCTCTCTATAAATCCATCATCAGTGATACTCATGAAGTGATCTCTGTAGTATAGCATCTTCGGTGGAAGAGGTTGTGTAGGCGATATCCATGTCTCTCGTGTATAGAGCTGCCATAGATCCTGTCTCAATACTCTGTTCCTCTCACTATGAGAGAGACGGATATGTGGTGCATCCCTGTCATACTGGAATGGTGGTAGATGATCCATGTCTAGGCCATGCTGTGAGAACCAATGTGTGACCTGTGCATACCATGATCCTCTGTCTCCTGCCTCAGCCAACTGTCTAGATGCCTGAAAAGCTCTGTATGATAATCTGTCCTGTGGCATCTCTCTAAATCTGTCTAGCAGGCATATAGTCTGAAATATGGCCTCTACCATCATAGGAGGCGCAGCAAACTCTGCTCGGATAATGTCATGAGGTACTGACGGTTTGCTGCGTATCATGCGTGCCATCATGAGGGCCTGTGGTCTCTCTATCTGTGTCCACCAGGTGTACAGGTTTGCATGGTCATGATCCTTTAGACATGTGATGGGAGTATGACATGTCGGCGGAGAACCTCACAAATCTATCTCTGTGTGGTGGAGAGTCATGATGCTCTAGGTCGGGGACGTCTAGCTCGCAGAATGGATCGAGCTCTCTTACTAAGAACTCCTCTAGGGCATGGAGCTGGAGCGTGGGTAAGGGTGGTGGGCTCTGATGTCGTAGTAGAGGAACTGTTGTGGATAGTAGATTCCGATGTGGATGTATGTACTACAAAGAAATCTGTGATGGCTCTCTATGAGGTGTCCTGTCGGAGCCGGGGTTGTCTCTCAGCATGCTACCTCAACACTACATCCCTGTGTCGTCTCAGCTCCATCAAGTACATGCCCAAGCACCTTTGATCCTCAAATTGTATCACCCATGTGAGCGGTCCGAATCCCTCTCGGAAGAGGCAATGGAATCTCCCCCGTATCTCATAGTAAGCTGGGCAACTGAGCATATAATGGGCCTCATCCTCTACAGCTCCTGTGATGCATACTGTGCATGTCCTCTCCTCATGTGAGATATCCTCAGCTCTGCCAGTCTCTCAGGCAGTGGGAGGATACCCTAAGCTGGCCAATCGAGATACGCATGGCACATGACATGTGTATCTGTATGTATCCCGGGATCTCAAAGAATCCATCCTCGGAGAGTCTCAAGAAGTGATCTTTGTAGACTTCTTACCAATCTCTGACGGAGACACCCATGTCTGGTGTATGTGTAGCCCGAGTAGATCTAACCGGATGATCCAGTTGATCTCCTTATGTGAGAGATCAAGGTATGGGGAATCCAGGCTATACTGAAACGGGGGGGGACGGTCCATCCGTATGCCATGTGCATGAAACCACTTGACTACCTCAGAGTACCATGCATGTGTCGGTAATGGTGGTGGCCGTGCCACTGAGGAGGAGGGCAGTCCAACTCGTCTCAATCGCGCCCTCTCCCTCTCGCCTTATAATTGCATAGAGGACTCTAGTGCTAGTCGTGGGAGGCGATCTCTTTCAAGCGTGTATACATGCTGAATATAAGTGACAATCTGAAAAGGGGCTTCTGTAACCAGTGGGGCCATCCCAAACTCTGCATGTAGAATGTCATGTGGTACCAGATGGCTTACTCCTGATCATGGGTGACAACATCATCACCTGTAGCCTCTCTATGCTCCTCCAGTATCCTTCCCTAGGCCTGGCCCCCAAAGGGCTGCACTATACATAGCTGCTGGTCGTACTAGAGTATGAAAGAGCCAGCACTTAGTGCGGGGTTCTTGGAAATGTGCCTGGAAACACTATCTCTCCATACTGGCTAGGGAGGCATGCCCCTCGCAAGTCGGTCAGTGGCAACTGTGGTCATGCAAAACAAAGGGCCTGTAAAAGTGACTCCTAGATACACATACTTCTGCACAATCTCCACTGGGGCATCTCTGTATATGAAAGAAAATCATGAGGCAACTGCATAAGATGTGTTGAAGACCATAACCTTGGTTTTGCATCTACTAAAGACCCAATAGACCTATGAGACCAAATTGATACATTAATGTCCATGGCATATCCCACTTTGCGTATACAACACGGCTAGGCTGCAGGATCCAGATGCCACAAATTGATGGCACCTCGGCAGCAGTAGTACATTAGGGCCTCTCACAGTCACTTGGGTCACGGATGCTGACGTTGTCAAGGATTAGGAGGAGGATGGTGGGGGGCTTTCCCTTCACATTTCTCACCTCCGCATTTTGGCAGTTCTAGTCCTGGTCCCATCTACAAACCACCGGAGACCGGGCTCATGTCTGAGATAGGAGATTTGTTGTAGCATTGCAACCTAGCACATATGACGAGCTAGATGCAGCAAAGCCATCGAGGGTACCCACAATCCGCCTGCGTAGTCCATCAAGAGCATTTGGCTCGAATCCCACTTGGCATTACAAACCACCCGTGTGGTTATATCCCCCCCCCTTGAAACCGGCCTTTAGTAGAAACCCAAGTGCGGCAGACAAATTGTCGCCCTAACACGGCTGTAAATCAGCAAAGTAAACAAACAAAAGGGAGCTAGTGCACTCCTACAAGAAAACAACACCACCTGTTGGCCCCAAAGCTTGGCACCCCTTTCGGCATTTCTTTATTCACATTCAAGAAAGAGTTCAACTGAAAACAACATGGCCAAACATGGCTTATACATATGCATGTCCAAACTGCCAGTCCTCTGGTCCTCTCAGCATAGAGGCTTCACACAGCCCTGTGCTCAAAACACCACATTGTTCTTCACCTCTAATTTTCCAAGAAGGTACATCCACGAGGCCCTGAAAACGCAGCCAATTGGCCCATGCACATTGCCATAAAACAACCCACAAACCCTAACCTAGTACCTAATTTGATACTTTGGTTCGCCAGTGATGTATTGGGAACCCTTTTGGGGGCCAGATTTGGGAGTGGATGATTGGAGGAGAGTGGAGGGACTGCAAGTTATGATGCTCTCATACATGATCAGGAGTAAGCCCTCAGTCCACATGCTATAGTACTGGCGGAGTTTAGATCAGCCCCTTTGGTTATTGATGCCACGTTCCAGACTCACATACACGTTACACAAAGCTCACCTCCCATGGCTGGATATGGAGTCCTCTTGGACAGTTGGCACAGGAGGATCATAGTAGTGGTTGGTATGCATGCACTAAGAGTTGACTTGAGTCACATGGCCTTCAAATGGCCCCTTGCATCACAGGGAATTAACTGCATCATTCGCTTGGATCTGACACAGCTTCACATAGACTGGACATCAATTCTCCACGAAGCTTCAATTCTATGGAGAGCACTTCATGAGGACCACGCAGGATGGACTCATTGAGAGGTGCAGATACCTTTGCAAACATATGTCGCATGCCATGAGGATGCTGATTGGGCAGTTAAGAGTACCTTCACACCGCCTTCAGATTGAAACAGGGAGAGCAGAGGGAGAGCAGAGGGATAGGCCGATATGCAGATTATTCAGTACAAGGGAGACACAGTCAGAGGAGCATTAAGAAATACGGGAATGTGCCCACTGTCTTGTCAGACAGGGGTTTGGGCCTTTGTCACGGTGATACGTTACGAAGATCAGAGATGTCTGGGCTCAGTCACCAGAGAGAAAGACTACTGAGACAGCAGGCTGAGAGGCAGGACATCACACAGACATCCATGACAGATTTCTTAAGGACCCCCCAGGTGAGAGACTACTGAGACAGCAGGCTGAGAGGCAGGACATCACACAGACATCCATGACAGATTTCTTAAGGACCCCCCAGGTGACTCAGAGATACTCATCAGCTCACTCGACATCAGAGTAGGAAGAGACCCTGGATGAAACACCCAAGACCGTCACCAAGATTCACTTGCTCCTCGTACACACAGTCACCAGGGATCAGACACAGTCCCTTCAGAGATCCAATCGCCCCCGCCCCTCAAGATCCAGTCTATCCTCTCACCAGCTCCGCATTCGGTAGATGCTTCAGCACTGTGAGCAGCACCTCCCCAGGTGGTGGACATTACTTCCCTATATTATATCATTGAGGAGGATGATGCATGCTGTTTGGTGTTACTTGAGGCTTTTACGCAGATTCCATTTTAGCCTGTTTTTCTCTCAGGAATTTGTTTCCTCTCATATTGTTGACATACAGTTTACTCACGGATCATATGTAATAAACCCTTCGGGGTCTTTTGTAGACATAAATAAAATCTTTCTTTTTTTCTCTCTCAGCCCCTCCACAGCTGGCCATACAACCTGCACATTCGTAACCCAGCTCACAGTAGAAATCTGCCTCGTTCATTTCTGCTTAAGCAGCCATAATGAGGTTAACAAAGTGGAATGGCCTGCATGGCAAGCTGGATGACATCTTCATGAAGACACTCCATCCCATGGGTCAAGGTCAACTCCCTCCTAAGAGTACAATGAGTGGATGTGATTACACAATTCTTTGTCCTGTGCTAATGTCATTGGTGATGCTCTTTAAAAATGAAATTTCGACTACATTTTTATTCATGATTGGGAGAAAAGGTTGACGTAAATGGGACGTTTAGTATGGTAAAGGACCTGCTGTGATCAAAGAGACTGTGCTAGCCCACTCAAAATATAAGTGGTGGAGTGACACATGTTAAGAAGGTAGCTTCTTGTTCAAAGCATACCATACACATCATCTTCTCCCAAGTCAGCACCTGCAGTAAAAGACTTGCTGTAAGGTGTTGAAAAGCACACGTCTCCATAAGTCTGATCTAACTAATAAGAAATGGTTTAAAGAGTGCGCCTATACTTTGTTACGGACCAGTAAAGATACATACCAAGGGCTTCTATCAGCAAAGGTTGCCAGCCAAAGACCAAGCCTGTTAGACCAGCTTCTTATCAGTCATCAGAGTCAGAATCCACTCGAAAGTAACTTCTCGAGCGATGAGAAGAACGATGTAGAGCAACACCAGTAGTTCTTCTTTGTGCAGTTGTGCCACCAGTTGCTGCTGGAGTTCCTTGACTACTGAGATTAAGAAGAACTGATGCTGCCAAGGAATCAAAACACACGTTCAATGCCAGCAGTTGTTTACAGCTGATCAAAACAAAACACATTCCTCAAAACCCACCACTTGAGAAATGCACTATGACTGGTCCATGTCTGGATGACTATGACTCAGACCGTAAAAACTAGAAATACAGTGAGATCTTGACACCTTACCTGGATCAGCAACAGGGTCGAACCTTTCCTGAGAAGCATGTTCAGCACTATAGGAGGAAGCTCTTATATTAGAATGGCTATCTGTCATCCTTTCACCACCGCCCAAACGTAAAGAAAACCATCCATCCTGAATATCCTCCCTAGGAGTTGCAGCAGGCTCATGGATACTACCCCGAACCAAAGCTCTGGCTGGCTGATGTGGTAAAAAAAGACGTATTGATGTATCTGTAGAGGCCAATCCCCTTTCATTCTCTGAAAGTTCACCTTGGTACTCAGTTGGCCTGTCATAACCAAACAGACTCGTCGTTGACATGCCATTTCGCCTATACTGCTCATTTGAAAATCCATAAGTTGGCCTTTGACCTGTTTGTGCAGAGGTAGAACGAGCTGTATGTTCATGACTTGGATCTTTTCTAGCAACAATTCTAGAAGAACGCAAAACTTCAAAGGATGGATTATGTGCCTGTGGTGACCAGGGATCTACTGCTGGTGTCAATTCCCCTCTATCAGCCTCAAAAAAATCCACAGTATTTTCCTGAAAAGGTTCCACTTCTAAAAATGAAGCCTCTGTTTCCGGAGCTTTTTCATTATCCTGTGCCTTATTTTGCACTGGAACTGCAGCCTGTAGCATTGTCAACCTAGCAGCACTTTCATCTCCCAAATTGTACTCATCTATGTTTTCTTCCTCTGTGTCACTGAGGATTATCACCTCTGCATTCCTTATAGGTTCTGAATCTGCAATCACAGGACCCATGGGTCGAAGAGGAATAACTGGTGCTTCCGTAAGGATCGAGTTAACCTCAACATCAGCAAATTTAGACAGCTTGAGCGTCTCTTCTGGATCCTGACTTGAACTGGGACCTTCAGTGGTGTCAGCGGTCATGCTGCTACTCCTAGAATAATCGCCACCTAGGAGCATTGAATTCTGTTCATATAAACCATTGGTAAGAGAGCTTGGAAGTCCTTTCGTTTGTTTCACTTGCCAGGTACCATCCCGTGTCCTCTTTATACCTATTTTAAGAGGTACCTTTTCGACCAGAAGGCCTTCTTCTATTTTCACAGTTTTTAAAGCCCCGTCTTTACTTGTAGATCGTTCTTGACCATTTGCTAAACCAAATGTAGCATCTGGTGAGCGCCATGGCTCTTGAAGTTTAGCATCACCTTCTAATTTAGGCCTCCAAAGTCCGTCAGGCTTCATCTCAACTTCAGTTACATCATCTCCATAACTTTTCATCTGATTGTAATATCACATTTAGAGCAAAAATTCATGTAAATGCACGCAAAACTAGTACACCAGTTAACGTGGCCAAATAATTTTACTTACTGCTTTGAGTATTCGAGTTAAGAAAGGATCAATAATCAGATCATCGAGGGAATAGTTCATCAAACAGATCGGGCATTGCCACTGAAAGAAAGTACAAAGGTCAACATGAAAACAATATTTGAACTAGCACATGTTAGGTCCCTCTATCAAAAAGAAGCAAATGTAGATTGAACTTTTTCAAAGGTTAACCAACAAAGTACTAGCCTTATCATGCCCTGCAAGGTGCCACAGCATGAGCATTGGATTATCCAAAACTCGGTGGTTAATAAAAAGACAGCTTTCGAAGTTAAATACTTTTGACCCTTTTGATAGATAGTTTACACAGATCGGGAGCTACCTTGCGTGTTCTTTGATTAAGCTCCACAAATGTGTGTAGATCGAAACAACCCATATGTAGACATCGTCTGAACCTTCCAGCCACCTTCATTCTACACCCACTCATCTACATGCAGAAAGACGTGAATAAATGTAGTATTACAAACTGCAAAGTTACCACATTTGTCCAAGAAGATCCACCAAAAGTTTTATTTGTGATTTGTCTATACAATAAAAGAATGTAAACCTCTTAACAAGCACACATTTACCGGGCAGCGAAGGTTCACAGAGACGCATTCGGAAATTACTTCGAGATCACTGTCACTGTCATTACCATTATCTACATCACCGCTGCCACCACCAATGCAGCGACGGATGCGAGCAAGAGCTGTATCAAAAGGTTCACCTTCAGCTTCGCTTGGTATATGGTTTAGAACCTGCCAAAAGATACTGTGTCATTCCCTCTGCATGCCTGTCAATGACAAGCAACACAAACACTGCACACTGATTGATACTGAAGGTAGGTCTTGCAGGATAGAAGTTACTAAAATGAATTGTAAACAAAAAGACGCATGAGAAAGATGTAATTACATCTTCCCAATCGAAGGGAGAGGTTAAAGAGATGCTGTAGGAGATGAGAATGGGGAAGCACTTTTACAGGACAAGTACACACCTCGGAATAGTTGTGGGTCGGTTCAGCTTGCAGGTCTGCCTTCAATGGGCAGCCAACAAGCAGATGCCACTTACAGTTGACTCACTGAGCTTGACCCCCAGCTTCAGCTGCTCACAAGGCTTCTCCTAATTATAAGGAGCCCTATAACCGACTTCTTTTACCCATTCAGGATGTGGAGCATTGATTTCTAACGCCACTCCCCTCATCATCCACATATATGTGGATGCTGCTTAGTGCATGGTTGGACCAACACCATGATTTCATAATAAAAACTTCATCAAGATTCAACACATGTGGAAAAACATAAGAGACATTGTCCACATCTTGGTTTGGAGCCTTTCTTTCTTGCGCGATTCTGCGCCGGCCCCTTCCTCCACCCTGCGCCAGCCCCTCTTATCTCCTTTTCAACTGCTATCTCATAGGAATCATCCTACTGAAAATGCTATTGAGCATTTATTTTGTCAAAAATTTGACCTAAAGCTGATTTGTACCTGCAAATTACAGCAAATTCACTGGTAAGAGCTTTTATGAGTTATTTTTGCCTATTCTACATCCGCATGCTTGACCATACAAGTCTCCTATGTCACAGCCTCGCACATGCATGCTTGTGTATGGATGCTAGTGAAGCATAGTTGCTTGTGGCAAGGCACTGGGGATTCGGGAGTGAGGTTTTGCGCAACAAAAGCTTCAAAATCGATTTCGACAAATCATGTTTGCAAATTGTTTTTATTGCACGAATGCCATTGGAATTCTTACATATGATCTTGAGGAATCCTTGATAATACAATCATGTTACAAGGGGGTTGGCCCTTTCCATCCCTATTGCTTGTGTCATCTAAATTACAACATTACTATCTTGTTTGATGCTATGCCATGCCATCTTGTTTATTAGTATTAATAATTTATTCCAGTGCGGGGAGGTCAAGGAGGCCATTAGGCTACTATGGGATAGAGATTGGTCAGATACAGAGGATGTGCCAGAGAGGGTGGCCCAAACCTTGCTCGAGTCAAGCCGCATTTGTCAGGAGATGGCAAAGGCATGCAAGAGGAGGAAACAGCTATTAGGTGGTCTCTAGCCTCTATCCAGCGACTTCAACAGCAGTATCCTGGTGTTCCTTCTCCCAAGGATGACGAGGTTCGTGCCAAAGCAACTTTGAATGCCATACTTGAGAACAAATGTGAGTTCTAGTTTCACACTTCTGCTTCATTCCGGGCCCGCAAGGGGGATCAAATGAATAAACAAGTTTTTCAAGACTCATGGACCCCAGCCTTGTTGACATCAGCTTAGGGCTTTGAGAGATTGCCACGGCTCAGTCCGTACACCACCAGATAAGGTTTTGGAGGTGGCCACTGAGTTCTACTCTACCTTGTTCTCTACTAAGGCAAATTCTCCAGAGGTCGAATTCGCTAGACAGAGAATCTAGAGTTGCACTCATAGGGTGGTCACAGAGGAGATGGGTAGGCATTTGATGGCTCCTTTCACACAAATGGAGTTGGTAGCTGCTTTTGTATCACAGAGTGCACACACTTGTCCAGGTGAGGATGGTCTCTATCGAGCCTTCTTTCTCTCCTTTTGGGAATGGCTAGAGACCCCTCTTCTTTTGGCCTTTCAAAGGATTTTCTACTCTCGTAGGATGCCACAGAGCATGATATCCGGCTTGATTTGTCTCCTTCCTAAGGGGGGTGATAAGTTGGAATTGCCATAGTGGAGACCGATCACTTTATTGTCGACCGCCTATAAGGGGTTGGCAAAGTTGCTTTGCAGCAAACTTTGCCTATTCCTCCCAGAGCTTATTCATGACACTTAGATAGGCTTTGTCCAAGATAGGAGCATCTTGGACAGTATCTTCACCTTCTTTAAGGCGGCCTCAACAGAGAAGGCAACCTCTGGCCATGTTATTGTTGGATTTCGAGAAAGCATACGACAAAGTGGACTAGTCTTTCTTGGAGGGCATTCTTAGCAGGCTTGGCTTTCCATAGGAGTGGATTTGGGGTTGTTGGGATTTAATCGTTGTGCCAATAGTAAAGTGACTATTGGAAGCCGTATGAGTGATTCTTTTCACTTGCAGCGGTCTGTGAGACGGGGATGTCCTCTTGCTCCTTATTTGTTTTTGTTCTTTGCTGAGGCCATGTCTTATTTTCTTCAAGATAGCACTACAAGGATTAATGGCGTGAGGTTAACCACCTTTGGATTTATCTTAGGACCTCCTTGATGCAGAGTATGCCGATGATACACCTCTATATGTTGAGGATAATGCATAGGTCTTGGAGCATGTGCAAGTTGTTCTTCATACTTTTTGCTTGGTAGTAGGAGCAAGGATCAACTGAAACAAGTCTTTGGGTTTCCTAACCAATCCTCTGGCTTCTTGTACTCGAGGTCAACAACGGGGATTCACTTGGATTGGTCGCAAGTGAACTGCTCGCTATTTAGGTTTGCACGTTGGCCTTGACATATCAGTAGCCTGTCAGAATATGCAGCGGAAATGACAACCAAACTTGGGTAGACAAGAGCAAGTAGACTGCAGAAAATAATCAGCACAAGAAACACAGAGAGATGTGTGTAAACTCTTCTCTATACACAAGATCCCGAAGATACTGAATGAGAAAGTGGAGGAGGATGGGGGGCAATATATACAAGCCCATGAGGGCAGTCGGCCAGCACTAGAAAGGGCCCACGACTGAGCAAAATCCCACGACTGCTGAATATAGCAGTCGGCCAGCATCAGATGCCCCACGCCTGGACAGAACAAGTCGGCCAGCACTCCTACAGCCCACGACTGATACAGATGCAGTCGGCCAGCTTCAGAGTGCTCCTGGCATCAACTGGCAGCCCTCCAGCCACTAGGAAAAAATGGGAAAAATAGGGAAAAAATACGGGGAGTGTGGAAAAATAATATACGGGCGGGCACACCCACAACAGAGGCCCTGGTGTATACAAATAGACAGGAGATGACTTCTAACACCCCCTCTCAGCTCCTGGCTGTAGCCCCAGGGAGCTGGAGTGCCGCCTGAGCGTAGCCTGAGGTAGAGACTTCGTGAAGAGGTCCGCCGCATTGTCCTCCATCGAACAATAAAGTAGCAAGATGTCACCCGCCAAGATCTTCTCACGAACAAAGTGATACTGTATCTCTATATGCTTGGTCCGGGCATGGAAAACCGGGTTCCGAGCAATAGCTATACAACTCTGGTTATCACACTGGATGACTGTGGGCTCCCTCTGTGGAAACCCCATCTCGCGAAGCAGCCTCCGCAGCCATACAACCTCACAAGCAACACCACAAGCAGCCCGATACTCTGCCTCTGTCGAAGAAAGGGCAATAGTTGGCTGCTTCTTGCTGCTCCAAGAAACCGCTCCTGAGCCGAGGGTAAAAGTGTATCCTGAAGTAGATCTCCTCGTGTCTGGATCTCCTCCCCAATCTGAGTCACTCCAACCTTGGAGCTTGACTCCATTCCCTCCTGTGTAAAAGAGTCCCAGATCCTTCGTACTCTGCAGATACCGCAAGATCCGCAATCCTGCGTCCCAATGAGTCTTCAATGGCGTCTGCATAAAAGAGCTCAACAGCCCCACGGAGAAGCTCAAGTCCAATCTGGTGTTCAGCAACCAGATCAATGAACCAACCAACTTCCGGTACTGCGAGGCATCAACTGGCTCACAAGGATCTGTAACGGTTAACTTTGTGTTCGGGTCCATCGGCGAAGTAATAGGCTTGCAATTCTCCATCCCAAAGGCCTCAAGCAACTCATGAACATACCGCTGCTGAGAGACGAAAAACCCCCTCTGGGTCTGCCAGATCTCCAATCCCAAGAAGAAGTGGAGTAAGCCTAAGTCGGTCATCTCAAACTCCTTTGACAAGGCAGCCTTCGTCACTCCAATGTGCTCCACATGACCGCCGGTGAGAATGAGATCATCCACATAAAGGATGATGAGAGTGACCATGCCGCGTTCCCGAAAGAGATACAGGTTCGGATCTGCAACCGATCTCTGGAATCCAGTCCGAATAAAGAAGGAATCAATCTTCTGATTCCAAGCCCTCGGAGCCTGCTTAAGACCATACAAGGCCTTACGTAACCTGTAAACCATCCCTTCCGATCCTGGAACAATAAAGCCTGGAGGCTGCTCAACGTACACCTCCTCCTGCAGGTCACCATTAAGGAACGCCGATTTTACATCCATCTGGTACACGGGCCACCTCTGAGAAGAAGCAAGGGCAAGAACGGTCCGAATCGTGGTCATCCGCGCTGTCGGTGCAAAGGTATCCTCGTAGTCGATGCCTGGCCGCTGAGCATAACCCTTAGCCACGAGCCTGGCTTTGTGTTTGTCCACCGACCCATCAGCTGCGTACTTGGTCTTAAAGACCCATTTGACACCAATGACTGACCGCTTCGACGGCCTCGGTACCAACTCCCAAGTGTTGTTCTTCTCGATGGCGTCAAGTTCCACCTGCATGGCTTCCCTCCAAGTATCCTGTGAAAGGGCTTCCTTTACGGAAGTGGGCTCTTTATCCCGCATGATACGAGACATAAGAGCATAGTTCACCTGAAGAAGCTCCGCCGTGTTGCTTTTATCACGAACTCGATGTGATCTTCGAGGGCCGTCCTCTGTGGTCCACTCGGAGGGTAGCTCCGTGACACCTGACTCCCGAAGGGTGTCCATCAACCACCTAGGTACTCGAACAGATCGTGGAGCCTCCTGTGTTCGCGGGGGCTCAACTCCAGCTGCGGGCTCAACCTCTTGTGATGACTGAGGTGGATCAACTGGAGTGGTAGACTAGGAATCATCATCAGACTGTGGATCTCCAAGAAGTGGCGGCTCCTCGACAGTGGATGCTGGAACATGCTCGTCAAAGACCACATCCCGGCTGACAACAATCTCGTTCCTCTCTGGATCATACAACCTGTATCCCTTGGAAAGAGAGTTATACCCCACAAATACCAGCTTGCGGGACTTGGAGTCAAGCTTCCCCCTCTGCTTCTTTGGAATGTGTACATACGCGTCACTCCCAAAGACACGGAAGTGCGAGACATCGGGATTCCTGCCAAAATATGCCTCAAATGGAGTCATATGAGGTACAGAAGTCGTCGGAGAGCGGTTAATGGTATGGACAGCTGTTGCCACAGCCTCACCCCAAAGTGGACGAGGAAGATCTCGATGCTCCAACATGGTCCTCGCCATCTCCACCACAGTCCTGTTCTTACGTTCAACAACTCCACTCTCCGAAGGCGATCCGGTATTGGCCAATTCCCTCTTGATGCCATGATCTGCACAAAACCGAAAGAATACAGTCGAGGAGAATTCCCCTCCTTTGTCAGCCCTGAGAGTCTTGACCTGAAATCCAGACTCTTTCTCCACCATCACGTGCCAATCCTTGAACCGAGCAAAAGCCTGGTCCTTCTGTGAAAGAAAGTAGACCCACGTGAATCTGGTACAATCATCAACAAGCAGCATGAAGTAGAGAGATCCTCCCAAGGATGGTATCTGCTGTGGTCCACACAAGTCAGTGTGAATCAACTCCAAAGGTTTCGAAGCCCGCCTGGAAGCCTGCTTCGGAAAGGATTCCCTGTGCTGCTTACCACGTATGCAAGAACTGCAACATCCTTGCCTACTACCAACATCTGGCAAGCCAACCACCATCTGGTCCCGGAAGGCGCGCCGCAAAGCATCCACATTTAAGTGGCCAAAACGAAAGTGCCACAAATCTCCGACCTGAGAGCCTGTCAGTGAGGAGAGTGCAGAGAGCTTGTAGATGCCGTTCTCCACACCGCCTTCCCAAACAACTTTGCCTGTCTCACGGTCCCTTAGAGCAACTGAATGCTCCTCAAATTCCACCCGAAAGCCAATCTTGCATACCTCATGCACTGACAAAAGATGAAAGCCCAGAGCAGGGACATAAAGAACACGGGAAGCATGCTTGCCCCCCTTGCCGTCGGGAATGATCTCCATCCGGCCCTCACTATGAATCGGAATAGTGGAGTTATCGCCGATAAAGATACGACCTGACTGCCGTTTCAGATCCAGGAAGAAGTCACGGGATGGAGTCATGTGCCTGGAAGCACCACTGTCGAGAATCCATTCCCGGGTATCCTTTGCGGTGAAGCCAACTGCCTCCTCGCTCGAAGATGATGAAGCATCGGAGTCCACCATCTCCAAGTGCACAAATGCCGGAGTCTTCGCAGCTGAGGCTGAGGACTCAGCACTCTTCCCTCTCCGCTTAGGGCACTTCCTCCAGTAGTGGCCTTTCTCGCCACAATCATTACACGATCTTTCGGCCTTCAGCTTCTCTCGTTCTGGATCAGGCTTCTTCTCGGAAGACTTATCTGGTGAAGCCTTCCCTTTGCCCTTGTTGGTATTCCGGCCTTTCGACCGTTGGCCAGTTAAGGCCTCCGAACCTCTGCCGTGAGGAGGGTTCGTGAAACGTTCCTCCTGGTCCAGGACCATTGGCACAAGCTCCTCCCAAGTAATGGTGCTGAGCCTGCCACTCGTGATCAACGAGGAATAGAAAGCAGAATACTGACCAGGCAAGTGGGAAAGTAACGTGATGGCCATATCTTCAGATGATATCTCTTTCCCAGCTTGAAGGACTTCCTGCTGAAGGGCCTGCAGCTTGTTAATGTGTTCCCGCATCGTCGAAGACTTTGCAGGGTTCATAACCCGCATTTGCACTTCCAAGGATATCCGCTTCATGGGTGACACCCTGTTGTACAAAGAAGCCAAGTGCTCCCATATGCCTCTCGCCAGCGTCATGTGCTTCACATGGTTGATCACCTGTGGTGTGCAATTGAGGAATATAAACGACCGGACCCTGGCGTTGACACGGTCCCACATTTGTGCCTGTGCCTCTCGGTCCTTCCTCGTCAATAATAACTCCCCTTCCTCAGCTTCCGGCCTTGGCACCCCTTTGATAATAAAATCAGCAAGATCATATGACTCCAGAACTGACTCCATCATGACCTTTCAGATGCCATAATTGGACCCGTCCAACTGCCGATCCACTGGGAACGTGGGGAGAGTCGGAATCTTCACGTGCTTCTCTGCCATCTCGAGTAAATCCGCCATCTCGGAGAGTAACCTGAAAGGGTGGGTGGGTGGGAAAAATCTGAAAATCTGAGAATATGCAAGTGGCTGTCCAGCCCCTTTGCCCGCCTTCCTCTTGCACCTTCACTTCCCGTTCAGCCCGAAACAGTCCACCGATCAGCAACCTGTTGCTCCCCCTCTTGCTCAGAAAAACGCCCAAGATCTCCTAGAGCCTAGGGCTCTGATACCATGTCAGAATATGCAGCGGAAATGATAACCAAACTTGGGTAGACAAGAGCAAGTAGACTGCAGAAAATAATCAGCACAAGAAACACAGAGAGATGTGTGTAAACTCTTCTCTATACACAAGATCCCGAAGATACTGAATGAGAAAGTGGAGGAGGATGGGGGGCAATATATACAAGCCCATGAGGGCAGTCGGCCAGCACTAGAAAGGGCCCACGACTGAGCAAAATCCCACGACTGCTGAATATAGCAGTCGGCCAGCATCAGATGCCCCACGCCTGGACAGAACAAGTCGGCCAGCACTCCTACAGCCCACGACTGATACAGATGCAGTCGGCCAGCTTCAGAGTGCTCCTGGCATCAACTGGCAGCCCTCCAGCCACTAGGAAAAAATGGGAAAAATAGGGAAAAAATACGGGGAGTGTGGAAAAATAATATACGGGTGGGCACACCCACAACAGAGGCCCTGGTGTATACAAATAGACAGGAGATGACTTCTAACATAGCCCAGCAATTTGTTCCGGTGATCTCCTCTTTTTGGAATTCAATTAGACTTTCTTTGGCTGGCAAGGCCTTGGTAGTTAACTAGGTTCTCTTGGCCACCATCTCTCAGCTCCGACGGTTGATCCGAAATTATTTGTGGGCTGGCTCGGATGGCACTTCGGATACGAGAGCTAGAGTGGCTTCGCATACGGCTATTCTACAGACACATGATGGGGGTGTGAGGACTTATGAGACTATTAGTGACTTCCTTTGATGAATAGAGGTCTCTTTGAATAGATGTGTCCTTTGGTGATGACCCATGTGACACCTTCACTAGTGTCTCTTCAATGGTTAAGAGTGATTAAGAGTAAATATGGGTAATTAAGAGGGATTAAGTCACAATCGTGACAGGGGGTTTGGGCATCATAGACCCTAAGACGTAGAGCAAGGCTTTACTAGTGAAATTCATGGTTCGAGGGCTCACTCCACGAGATCACACCTGGAAGATCTTCTTTGGATGGTGTGTGTCATTGTCACCCTCAACTTGGTGGAGATTGGAGGCTTCTACCAGATGGATTTTCATTGTTGTCAGCTATCAGCCGCCTCGTTCAGCCTTTCTTTGTAGTTTACTGCGTGTTTGGCATTCTCTCATACGATGCCTCTTTCGCCCAAAGCCCACTCTTACAGAGGAGATTGAGCGACAGCCTATCCTATGCAATCCCCACATCAAAGACACTTCTGGGCGCATGATTGGTGAGCGAGGGGGATTTCGAGCCCTTTTGGCAAGCCCACTTCTCACCGAGAGTACCAGAGGAGTTGCTGGTTATGGCACCTCGTACTTCTGAGTGGGTGACAAAGGCCACTTACACAAGATTGATCCTCCTTCAGTCCCAGAGATTGATACTCTTATGTGGCTGCAAATTAGGGTGGTTGCCTCTCACGGCAAGGGGTGGTTTATTGACCCTATGTTGATTGATTCTAGTTTATGTGAGTACAGACAGTGGTTGTGGGAGAACCAACCTTTGGCAGACTTAGATTGGGATCCACGTGAGAGGTCTTAGCCTCCATTATGGCAAGGCCAAGAGCCTGTTCCCTTCTTTCAGTACACTGCCTGATTGGGTGTCGCGTATTGCTCAGACAGTCCACACACCCCCCTTCTAGAGCCCTTCATTGGCATGCAGAGGGGATTTCTCCGGCTTCCTTGGAGAGAT
Source organism: Cibotium barometz (assembly GCF_041138505.1). Lineage (NCBI taxonomy): Eukaryota > Viridiplantae > Streptophyta > Polypodiopsida > Cyatheales > Cibotiaceae > Cibotium > Cibotium barometz. The sequence goes on from NC_141069.1 coordinate 87,233, forward strand.
TTTGGAGGCAGCTTTGGGATTCGTGGAGACCACACAGGACAACTTACTTTATGTGGATGCTGGCACATGCTGGTCTACCGGTGGGCAATTGGCTAGTCATTCCCAGCACATGCTCAATTTGCTCAAATGGGATCCTGGAGACGACTCATCATTGTCTTTGGTCTTGCCACTCCTCTCAAATGGTGTGGACAGGTGTTTCTCGGCTTCTCTAACAAATTTCTCCAGACCTCAGGTACATTACTTGGAGTGCATTTTGCTGGTTGCAGCCGAATTTGGTAGGCTGGCATCTTGGATACGAGGCTGCTGTGGATGATTTAGTTTTCCGCATCAAGCATGGGATCTTTGCTCACGTGCGTTTTTTTGATATCCCTCATCATGTTCTGCATTCTCATGAATCATCGAATAGCTCAAAGACCTTTAATATCATAGGCGATATTATTGGCTGGTGCATTTGGAGGGCCAGATGCCGCCACATCTTGGAGGAGAATCTTCTTCCACTCATCAAATTTTGGCAGACATTTGGTACGACACCATTCACACCCTTTGTGGTGAATGGGACTATTTGATAACTCTCTCCTCTAGGTCTGGTGAGTTGCAGAGAAAACATTTCCTGGAGACTTGCAGTCATCACCAGATTTTCTTCCACGTGCAGGGCAATACCCCACAGTGGAAGTACATTCCTCCACACTGGTTTATGTCCTGCATCTCTTATCTCCCAGCCTGAGATTTTGTATAGGTTTTGTTTTTTGGCATAAATTTTGCCTTTGAGTGTGGTTGGTTGCACTTGTATATATATACCTAGATGAATCCAGGAACATGCCCAAATTCACCTTTTAGGAACGTGCATGTTATATACTCATGGTAGTCAACCCACAGGACTATATAACTATCAACTCCATTATGCATAGTATGCTCAGCCATAATGAAGCCTAGCACTAAGGGAAGTAGCAAATAGAAAGAATTGGTCACACTTGTACCTTTTAACACTTTAGCACGTGTTTGTACCGGATTTTGTGGTGATATAATCAGCCCTCTTTTACTCCAAAAAAAAAATAGTATTAATAGTTTTAAGTGTGTGCCACGATTGTCTTGAACCCTATTTGGTGGTATTTTATTGGTGTCAAAGCCTTGGATCTTCCTCCTTTCTCTAAGGAAGACGATCCTATCTTGCATACACTAATTGACAATGCTTTTAAACATAATGGCCAGCCATATAGGTAGTGGAGTGAATGTAAATTCAAGAAGGTAAGCCCGTGGAGAATAGGTCGTTAAAGATGTACACAGTGGAATCATGCAAGTGAGCCCGTGGAGAACAGAATATGTACACAGTGGAATTATGCACGTGAAGAACACCCTTCTGAAAATGTCTTATCACGTATTCCATGGTGATGAGGGACAGCCATCCCGTGGTAAAGGGAAAGACCATGGAGCCTATGTGCTTGAGGAAAAGCCGTCTCGTGGTAAAAAGAAGGTGCACAACACTATGGAAAATCTCAAAGGCAGCTACGTAAGAAAGATGCCCAATTGAAGCGTTTGCATGCAGATCCAAGAGTAAGGCAAGTGTTGGATGCACGATGGTGCTCAGCTTTTGTGAATGAGGCATTTGAAACTGTTGCATTGGAATTGGGCATCAAACCAAGAGAGATGGCACTCTCTTTTCTCATCCATAAAGGTGATGCAGTGAAGGGAAAAGAGGGCGAGCTTATGTTTAAGAAGCCACCTTCCCAACCTTTTTGGATCTGCTTCCGCAAAGCTGAAGAAACCACTGCACATTAGTGGCTGAGAATGCCTCCCAATTTTGCCAAAAAAAAGTGGGATTAGTTGGGTCAGAAAGAGAGTGAATCAATAACCTCACATGTATCAAAGTTTTGGAAGGTAATGTTGGAGGTGATTCCCTTCATGAAGATTGATGAAGAGGAAAAGAAGAGAAAATTTGAGTCGGGTCTTCAACCCATTCTTTCAAGCTGCACTTGAAATCTACCCCACTTTACAACTCCTCATTAATTCAGCTTTGGCTTCGGAGAACCTTAATCTCAAATTGATGCAATCTAAGATTGATATTAGCACGGGAAAAGGGAAGACCAAAGCTGGTCAAAACCTGCAAAAAGGTAGAGAGACAACTAAAAAGGACTTGAAGGACCTTTTATAACATAAAGGCATTACAAAAAGATAAGAACACACAAAGAGATTATTTAAATTCAGTTTTTGGGGGACTTCCCAAGCAGAGAACCCATGACACACACAGAACAGCTCAAAAGGCCCAATCATAATCTTCCTCATTGAGAGAAAGATTATCCATTGCTATGAATGTTGTCTTCTTTTGCTATGGAAGCTTCTGCTACGTCTTCATCTTCGTCTCTTCTTGGACAACGTTGGCAGTGTCTTTTCTTGTTCTTTGGCCATTCTTTTGAAGCATCGATCCTCCATGTGTCCGAGCATCTTACAAAAGTTACAACTCGTTGTTTTCCCTTTGCCTTGGCATGAAGGAGATAGAGCTGCAGTACACAAGCAATGAGCAGAAGCTAGGGGCGGTGGGAGGTTCCCATGGTGTGTACGTAGAAAGAGAGAGAGTGAGAAAGAAAGAAAGAAAGAAAGATTTTATTAACGTCTTCTAAAGGCCAAAAACGGCCTATGAGACAAAACCTGTGTACATCATCATCATGTCTCAATGGACATCAAATGGATACAAAAGAAAAAAAAGTACAAAGTACTCTATAATGTGGAGATAAATCACATACAAGGCTCTAGTTAACTAGAGTGAGAAAGATGTAACAAACTCAATTGGGAAAAGCAAGAAAGTGATTGCACAACTCAATGATGATGTTGATTGATGATTAAAGCTTACACCAAGTACATGCTTTTATAGGCTTAAAAGCCTTATCTTTGACACATCAGATTTACTGGGGCCATGACACATGGCGAGGCCTATGACATCATTGCTTATCACATCACATAAAATGGCTACAAGATGTTGTTCACACACATACTCAACTACTCACATAAGTGAGTGTTCACTTATGTAAGTGAACAGCCCTTGTATGTGTTCACACACATACAAGGGCTGTTCACACACAAACACAAGCCGGTACACACACATGAAGACTCCAAAAACCAACAAAGCCCCGGCGGAGATGTCTCGAGATAGACCTTCAATAGCCACTGTGATTTGGGCTCAACACTCCACTCTAATGCTCCATCTAAGGCATGTTTCTTGCTACAAACTTAGAGGCTAGTAAGTGTGGTTCAGAGGCTAGTGTGCTTGGCACAAAAGGCTCAGAGTCTCAACAAGCATGGCTCAGAGGCTTAACAAGCATGGACAAACAGAGACTCGCAGGTTTAGGGAACAAGTGCCAAAAGAGTTTGACCACTCATGACTTTCTCTTACATCAGTCTACTTAAAAACAACACACCCTTGATCTAAAGAGGGGTAGAGAATGAAGGGTTTACAATTATTACACATAGGATGGAGAACACATAGATGAACAAGCACACAAATAGATACAATCAAGTTTCAGGAGACAACCCGGAAGAGAACCCTTATTGACACTTAGGGAGAAAGGGTTTAGATGGTCCAGTCATAATCTTCCTCGTTGAGATAGCCATCATCTTAAGAGCTTTTTCTTCAGTTGTTGAAGTTTCTGTTGCCTCTTTGAAATCGTCTTTGTCTACTTCTGCAATAAGATTGGCGTGGTCCTTGGACTGCTCCTTGGCCATCTTCTTGAAGCACCTCTCCTCGGTGTGACCGAGCTTTTTGCAAAAGGAGCACTTCATGACTTTCTGCTTTTGCCTTTGTCTTTCTCGTAGAAAGCTTTGTCGAAGTTGAGTCCTGCTCGTAGACCTCGATCTTTCATCATACTTTAAGTTTTGAAAGCAGTGAGCTACTTAATGATTGAGCCTAATGTGCTTAAATGTTCTTGGAGAGATTCACATTCTTTCATTTTAGTACCATAAAACTTATGTTCTAAGAAAACATTGGAATTATTAATTTTGTTAAGATATTCTAACTTATCCCATACCACTTTTGCCAGCTTATCCACATCAAGATGATGAATGAGATTGTTGGCGAGACCGAGGCCAATGTGTGCCAGTGCCTTGTCATTTCGGTCATCCCAAGCTTGAACTTGTGTAGATCTTTCTGCACCTTTGGGTTTCTCATCATGGTGCCTTTCACCTCATTCCATAGCCCATCACGCATCAAGAGCAACCTGATCTTTGTTTGTTTAGTGAAGTTAGTGACTGAAAACCTTTCGAAGGTGATACCCAATCTCTAGAGTCCATGGTGGTAGAGAATAGGCCATGCAAGAGGGCACAAACTCAAAACGGTCGACTGGCGAACAGGCAACGGGAAATTGGCTAGTAGCTAGTGCAAAGAGTGCCGCACGTGTAGCAGCACACGGGGAGGACACCATGCATAGTGTCCAACTACTCAACAGCGGAAAGGCGGCACCAAAGGATTCAGGTAGGAGTAGTAGCATGGTGACGACTAGGTGCACCAAGTCACAGTAGTTCGAAGGCGGCAACTGCAGTCAAAGGTGGCGCTTCTGCTAGTAGCAAGCATTGGATGGCAATGATCTCTCACGGGCAGGCCACGCCAGGCAATCAAAGGCGGCGAGCAAAGACAATGTCGCTGCTGTTGACGATGAGTGTGGTACATCAAGACTGAAAGTTGGCAACGGCAATAACAGACTGCAACGGTAGTGGCAGCAACATCAGCCAGGCGCAAAAGGTTGTAGGTCGTTTACCAATTTAAGAAGCTAGAGCTCCACTACACAGGCAATGAGCAGAATTGACAGGAAGCATAAACCCTAACCTTAACTCGCTCTAATACCAATTGAAGAAGCTAGGGGGGATGGAAGATTCCCATGGTGTGTACGTAGAAAGAGAGAGAGTGAGAGAAAGATGGAACAAACTCAATTGGGAAAAGCAAGTCAGTGATTGCACAATTCAATGATGATGTTGATTGATGACCTAAGCTTACACCACCTTTACTGGGGCAATGACTCATGGCTAGGTGTAAGATCGCTCCAAGATTCAACCCTAATTCACACGCCAAACAAGGTTAGTACAAACAACATAGAAGGGCACAAGCAAGCTCACCACCCAACCATAGGTCGCATCCATGGCCACCCCCAAGCCAGGGCTTAGATTCCACTCCCACAAGCCAAGTCAAACAGCCCTGGCATCCCATACCACCAAAGCCACTCCTAAGAGACCCTCGGCAAAACCACCTCTAATCCTCCATGTCCATAGCAAGAGTAAGCCTCTTGGTCCAGGTCCAGACTGACCACACGCATGGCAAGAGTAAGCCTCTTGGTCCAAGTCCAAACCACAATAATCGATAATAACCCAATACTCACTTATATAGTCCTTATTGCTGCTATAAATAGCACTCTAGTCATAAATATACAACGTTGGTTTTATTAAATCTGAACCCTGGCCACAAGAATCTGTCTGCTTTCCCTAGTCCATGGCTCCCCTAACCCTATTGGATTAGTCTCTAACCCCAAGGATTAGTTCTAGGTACATAACATTCCTCCCCACTTGGAACATTTCCACTCTTGGAAATAAATGAAGAAGAAACAAGCTACCTGCATCAACTGTCTCCGAAATCAAGTTTATACCTGTCTATCAAATCCACACAGCCATAACTAGCTCAACTAAAGCTATTGTTCCTCCAGCATATGACCATCAATGGGAACAATACAGTTGAAGAATATAAATCATCCTTCAATCCTTCAACTCCCCAGGGAATTGGAAATCTGAAAATGCCGAGACAACTATCAACTAGCTGCAATATAATACCCATCCTTTTCAAGATCTCTCATAAATCCTTGTTCCTAGAAGATATCATACCTCCCTCTCCAAAGACTCCTCTAACTGTCAGGCACTACAACTATGTCTCCTACAAGTAATCAAAGTCCAAGGGAATATGGGTTTTAACCCAACTCCTACCAAACATATTCTAGTTATTGCCAGAACCATATGCTCAGTAGAATCATAGGGATGTACCTCTCCCAATAAAATGGTCACATGGAGCCATATGAACAAGCATAACCTCTAAAACCTCATCCCACCCTCTCTGTCTGCCTATCGGACTAAGGATGATCAGAGGAACTCAAACTCAGCATAGTCTCCAATACCTTGAAACTAGCTTCCAGAAGTGTCTCCAAGTCCCCATCACTCACTATGTCACAAGGTAGTCCATAGAATCTGTAAAGCTGCTCAACAAACTGTTGTGTCAATTCAGTTATTCTCATGGTTGCATGGACGCATAGCTCTAAATATATAGCAATAACTCAGACACACGCATGTCCCACATCTGTCCCAAGTCCCGCCACTACGTTCACACGATACATGCTGGGTTTGGTACTATGAAGCCTTCTCAGACTTTAACTTTCATTTACGCCTGGAAGCCTCTGAGCAGGTGTCTATGGCTTGAGGTTTCTGAGGGGTGTTCTTCTGATTCTAGCTAGCCACTGTCTCCTCATAAATCATAGCATATCAGATGGCATCCTCTAGTGTTTTGCTATGGTCACTCCTCACCTAGAGCTTATGATCTCGGGCTAATCCTCGGATAAAGAATCCGCATAAAGTCAGAGCATCCATATGCCCTGCTGCCCCGCCCGAGACATATCTGTCAAAAGGCATATTCTCCATGTCCAAGTCCACAAACTTGGCCACTATATCAAAGTCATCCTCTGCTTGGAGGTTATCATGGCCTAAGACCATTCTACTCCAGCAAGTAAGTTTAAAGGATACCAAGTGATCGAATTTATAAGATGTAGGTTGTATATTACAAAGCTGAATATATACAACAGATCTTACTGGATGACCTGGATTTGAATCCCGTTTTCTACGGCCAGGTATGGCATTGAATAAAAAGGGGGGTGGGATGTTGCTTGCTCATGAGTGCATAGGGTAACCCAAAGCAAAATCTTTGTATCTCATAGTTACAAGAAACGGCTGTTCCAGCCCTACGGAATATAGAAACGCCATTTCCCATTCCTTGTCATTCCCATTTCTGTCCCATTCCCATTTCCTAACTTGTCCCATTCCTGTTCCATGCTATACTCCTATATTTTACACCCGTTCCAGCTCCCATTCCCCATTCCATGCAGCTATGCTAAATCTATTAGAAACTTAACTTCTCACTAATGTCTCGAGCAAGGAAACCTTCTTCCAAATCTACCGAGCTGGAAGCCTTGGACTAAGCCTTGGACCGATTTGCATTCATTGCTACTATTCAGGCTGAATCTGCTACTCTTCAGAACTTGTTCTCCTCTCTTGACTGCTCCCAAAGGCTTGTAGAAAATGTATAAAATAAAGAGAGAGGGTCCTATTAAAGTAGGCCAAGTCAGTAGTAGCCCAACTAGTCTGATAGAATTAATTTGTGTTAGTTGCGTTAACTAGCATTAACCCACAATTTGTGTTATATGGATTCACCCATAACTTCTTTAGTCCCCTTTTAGATTAGGTCTCATAACATGGGTTGATTCTTCAGCTAAACTAAACCCTTACTAGTGGCCTAATCCTAACCCTAGCCCTAATTGTTAGTCTAGCATGGCACATGCATCCAATGACTGTGGATGATGCATGTGAAAAAATACATGTATTTGCTTTCCATAAGATATTTGTCGAATTCATGTTTACTTAATGGCATTCTACTTCATCTAATTCCGATGTTTAAATCCACCTTGATCTGTCCCACCAGCCCCCTCAATAATAGATGCTGCCACCACCCTGCTGATACAGGTCCTGCCATACATGCTGCTCATGCATCAACAATGACACCTTCCATGCTTTGAGCATGCTTTCCGTCTTGCTCTGTATAAAATATATGTACAAAAGCTGGGACGCGTATATATTGCAAACCTTTCTTTCCAAGTGAGAATTTGTGTGAGTGTGCACGCACATTCCTTTTGGCAACTATGTATCACACATAGGCGCTCAATACAAAGCTAGAGAATGAACAAAGAAGTTGAACCTGATCTACAGTTAAACGCTGTATCATCCGGATTCCTATACAAAAAGGGCGTCCATCAGATGCAGACATAGAGATACTGTTGCTTCCTTCCCTCACATAATCTGAAATCTGCAAGAAATAAACCATCTCATCCACAAGTCCCAAGATAAACCGCATCAGATACTTGAATAGACCCATATTCATAAATGTCAGGAACTCACCCCAGCCCCATCATCACGACCATTTATTCCTAGAGACTGATGGCCTGGTCTATTAGTTACACGTACAGGACATCCTGGTCATCATGAAATACAAAACGAATCAGAAGAAAGCACCAACTCTGTGACTAAATTATATTATGTTTGATAAAGAGGGATGGGCCTGGGCCTGAGCATATAGTACACACCATTCACACGCAATTCTGCATGTAATGGCCAATGCATTCGGAATGCCACTTTATCATTGAGCAGCACACTCCAGATCTGCAAGTAGACCCAACAATACAATATGTTTTGAGAGGATTTGGAGCTACCTATAAAACTTTCGGATGAGCTTTAAACCAGAGCCAACACACACACGAGAAGTCAGTGGCAACTACTACACAAAAGCAACCCTGGACCTGAAGATCGTAATGAGGTTTCCGCAACATGTCTTGATCAGTGCAGCTGAGCGTAAATGGTTTTTCCACGTTCTGTAGTGGATTTGACCTGCATGAACCACAAGGCAGGCCCAAAAGGGTTAAATCCTAACAAGGGATATAAGTTTAGACATACCATAATTACATAGCAGATTTCAACTGAGCACCTCAGATAGCAGAACTATCTAAACCCAACAAAAACCTGTACATTTGTGCCTCTTCTCCATGGAATTATAGGGCAAAAAAAGAAACTATCGAAAGAGTCACCCCATAGACCACAAATCAGCTCATACTTGCTGATCAATGTGACTATGTCCAAAGACATACAGACTAAACAAAGGAAATACTAGCTTTACAAAGATAGTATGCCTTACCCCTCCGAGCCAGGAAGGGCAGTGACCATTTTAGTTGGCAGCATTGGGTGGGAAACAGCAACACAATACCTGAACCAGCATTACAGAAAATCTCAATGAAAAGAGCTGCACGAAAAGCAAAGACATTATAACACCAAACAAAATGAAATGGTCAGAGAAGTGCCTGATACAATAGTTCCGTTTGTAGCAATAAACATCATTTTGAGCATTCAGCTCGTGCAGCAAAAACGGCTGAGGACCTCCGTACAGGTAACCTCAGGACCTTTAGGCATATATCTCAGTATACAGCTTCGGAAGTGTGGTACACAAACCGAGAAACCAACCTCCAGCAACTCTATCTGAGACTTCTAAGATTTCTTAGCTTCAGACAAAACATTGTGCAGTTTGGACCAGGCCCATCTTTGTCTTTGCTTGAGCATGAAAAACAGCTTCTTCCAGTAAAGAACAACACTAAGCTTTCCAAAGACACAGACTCAATAAACTCCAGAACCACTTCCAAAAACTAGAAGTGGTAAAAAAAAATGGACTTTAAACTCCATACCAAAAGCAGAACCAGCACTCTAACAATTTTGTGTGACATTGCAGATGAGTAAATTTAGACCCCGCTCAAAATGTTGCAACCACACATCGACAATAAATCAGACTTTATATTTAGATAGTGGAGAAGATCCACAAACCATGTTTCAAACACAGGCAAGAGGGCCTGTCACATGCATCAGCACCTCCTTTACGTGCATGCAGACAAAAAGGGATAGGGAGGGATCAAAAGGCCATAATGGAAGAAAGATGGCTTAAGAGTTGTATGCCAAGGAGCGAGCTGCACCAACATTAGTCATCATGCACTAGCCATGAGATGAGATAAGATCAGATGTTTGTATCCTTGTCCTCTGGAGACCAAAGTGTTATCTATGGGACATATTGAGCAAATATAAAAGCATATAAGAAGTATAATGCTCAAGACGTGCAGTGTCCCCAAGTATCATAACAGATCTAAACCATGGTTAAGCAGGCACTGTTGATGATCAAGCATGTGAGCGAAGTAAGAGCGCACAGCTGTCACATGTCGTTGGCTCTACCAATAATATCTAGCAGACTGACCAAGATGATGATTGTAGTACAGTTCCCTGGAGAAAAAAGCATGTTAAAAGTAAAGCACACATGGTGTACACAGTGCATGCCCACGATCATGCATGCTTGCCATGTGTGAGGGTCGGATGATGTGGTTTGAGGGGAGGGGGTTGAGGGGGGCCATGATTGATGTGAGCCATGCTGAGGCAGCGGTCTCGATCATCGTGTAGGAAGGACATACATACATACATACATACATACATACATATATATATATATATATATATGTATATATGTATGTATATATATATATGTATATATGTATATATGTATATATGTATATATATATACATACATACATATGTATGTATGTTTGTATATATGTATATACAAACATACATACATATGTATGTATGTATATATATATATATACACACATATATACATATGTATATATATATATATATATATATATATATATATATGTATATGTATATGTATATGTATATGTATATGTATATGTATATGTATATGTATATGTATATATATATATGTGTGTGTGAGTCCTGAGCCACCAACGTCCTTGGTTTACCAAGCATATATCTAGCAGAGTGAGAAAACGAGCTTGTGAAAACCATTGTCTAATGTGTGCATGGGTTGGAGAAACAAGAAGTGTATTGAAGTTTAACTTGACATATCCAAATTTTGTGACATGGAAACTTGGATACCTCTCAAGTCATGACACATTACAGAATTCTGAAAAAAATTAGATTATGCCGAGATTATTGCAGAGACAAATTTAGCCCAATATAAGCCCTTCCAAAATGTTGGTAAAGGTGGCCCCTTGAAGAAGCAGATTGCCCGTGGTATAGCTAATTCTATGCAGATGAATAGCTTTCTAATATGTTAAGTACTGAAAGTTAAACTTAAGGCAATAATCAATATCTCATGCTTTTTAGAACAAGCGTCAAAGACAAGTCTTAAAAAGACTTACGGATCTCCAAGCTGTATGCGGCACAGCTCACAATAAAACTGTGAGGAAGGAGGTTCCAATTCCAATCCCTCCTTCTCAGGGATAAGAACACAGCTGACATGTTGCCATACCATGCATTTAGGATCATTGCACTGCAATCAAGTTCCACATATCAGCCATTTATTTGCATTTTGAAACTACACCTTTTTATCATGTCCATGCCAGCAGCAAGTTTCATAAGCAAACAGTCAAGAAGGGTTCCCTCTAGTGTCCAAACAAAAGTGACTCACAGGTATGGTGCCGCATCAAAGACAAAAAGCAAGAAGAAAGAGAGAACACCTGTATCATGGTATCTGACTTCACGTTACTGCCACAGGGGCATCTAGTTCTGGCCTCTTCATGTTTGACAGACCCCTCGAGTTTCCTTGATTGAGTTGATGTCCCAGCCAGGAGATCACCTGATGTTGCCAAGTCAAGGGCACTAGAGCCTCGAATTTTCCTGTGGATGCAGCACATGAAAAACTCAATTACAGGAAAAACAAATATCAGTTATAGTCTGAAACCACAAGGTTGGTTCCTCAAACAGGATTAAAACAAAGGCTAAGTCATGCTGAGCACACACATTAAGACAAACATCATGAAAGACCTGGTGCAGATCATGCAAGGTCCCCCACCTCAAGCAAAACGCATGTAAAACGCACCAGTTATAGCTAGAGCTGTTCCAATGGGTTGAGTAAAATCAGTAAACACTGGACCACAAGTTCAGAGAAAAACAGAAATAATAATAAAAATTTAATAAGACCCATGTCACTCAGGTTTGAGGTCAAGATGAACGCAGGGTTAAGAAAGACATGAGTATCCTATTCAGAGAAAAACTGCCCGGCCAGAATAAGCAAGTCCACCAGAATTCATGGGGCCAACTTATGATTTCAAGGTAAAACTAAAATATGCCCCTATATCTCATTGGCAGGGGACTGTGTCTGCGCCAACTATGGATGGATTCATTCATGGAAGGGTGGTAACCTTGGTGAGTGAATTCTGTGAACTCATGGAAGGGTGGTAACCCTGGTGAGTGTCGCGTGAACTCATGGAAGAGTGGTAGCCCTGGTGAGTCTCGCATAAACTCATGGAAGGGTGGTAACCCCAGTGAGTATTATCAGCACTCATGGAAGGGTAGTTGCCCTGGTGAGTGAAGCCTCGTGGAAGGGGAAACCGTGGCAAGCATGTATGGTTTCATGGAAGGGTTGTTGCCCTGGTGAACCATATGGCTTGGGCATGCGTATGGATCATAGGGGTGGTGTCCTTCTGCAGTCCAATGGCATGGCAAGATGTTTTGTGGCTATGTATTCTGCTTATTTTCTTTTTGTAGGTACTCAAAGCTATGTATGGATTTTTGGATATTTGGGACACAGTTGGCTCTTGTGCCTGTGTCTGATTAATATCAGAGTTGTTGACTCGGTTTACGAAATTATGGATATTTGAGACACACTTGGCTCTTGTGCCTATGTCTGGTTATTATCAGAGTCCTTGACTCACGATATGGATCAAGTTTCTTTCTTGATACGGTTGGCTATTGTGCCTATATCTTTTCCGCACCCACCCTTCCTCAGGCCCCCAAGGCAGCAACATAACTCTCTCTCTCTCTCCTGAATCTCCTCTCTTTCCCTTTCCCCTACATGACTTGAAACCCCCCCCCCTCCTCTCCCTGTTGTTGCTTCTGTTTCGCGCTGGTGTCATGGATTAATTTTCAGTCCATTGGCTGTGGGAAGTTCTACAAAAAGTCATGGCCAAGACCGGGTTTAAAGTGATGTCAGGGATATGGGCCTATCTAGACTCTCACAGGATGAGGAACATACAGTGTATGGGCGGTATTTGATAGACATGGGGACTGCACATGGATTGGCCATCCTAAATGGCCTACAGAGATTCACGACATCGGGCGGTTTCACTAGCTTTCCACATCGGCATGGTGCTAGTACAGTGGACTATGTTCTGGCTCAACCCAATCTCATTCCCTCTTTTCAGGATTTTATGGTGTTGGGGTAAAGGCGTTATGCCCACCCTTATAGTGTGTACAAACCCATAAGTTATAGTACATAGTACACTTAGTACTTTTAATGTACTAAGTGCACTATGTGTACTAGTTCAATATACATGTGTGATAGGGGAGTCACACACTCACTTGATGAGTTGACTTATCCCCACAACTCTCTCTCTCTCTCTCCCTTGTTCTCTCTGTGTATGTCTCCCACATGAATTAACCTAACCCTAATTCCTGTTTCTCCCACACAACTGGTATCAGAGCAGGCTGTGTTTTAGGGTTTCAAGATTCCTCTAATTTGAGAGTGCATTCCCATATTGCTACAAGAGGCAGTTTTCTTCAAGTCTCCACCACCATGCCAGGAAACGCAGAGGCCACTGTGTTCATTGAGAGCAGCAGGTAGGAGACTGAAGCGTTGATTTCAAGTCGCGTGTAGCAGCCAGGCGAGTGTGGTAGCGGGACACCCAAGAGCACGCATGTTCTCTGAACGTGTAGCGAAAGCCGTGTAGCTCTGGCGAGCGGCGCTCAACATGGGTGACGTGGAGCGAAGGCAGAGCTACGCGTAGCACACCACAGGCGGGCGTCAGCAGTAGGCGGAGACAACGAATACGTCCACTAGGCGCTAGGCGTGGGCAAGCGTGTAATCACATATGGAGTCGGCTGCAACATGAGTCCAAGGCAGTAAAGCGTATTAGCGTGGAGCGAACACAAGCGCATACTCTGGCCGCGTAGCCAACAACAGCAGGCGTATATGCGAACGTGCAATCAGCCAACATCTTGCTAGAGGTCTCCGCCTCAGTTGTGCAGAAGCCGTTGCCCTTATTGCTTCTCGAATCCACAGCAACAAGCAGGAGCAACAGCACCAAAAATCATCAACCCCACTTTCCTGCAACAGAAAATTAGAAATCAAGGTATTTGCCTCAAATTTTTTTTTTTGGGATTTGCAATTGAGCAGATACAGGCGCCGAATTGCTCAATTTTTGAGCAAAATTGGCAAAATTGGGTGACATTGGTCACAATCAGGCTCAATTTGCAGGAAATTGGTCACAATCAGGATCAATTTGCAAGAAATTGAATGTCAAAATTTGGGGCTTTTGATGTAATTGTGCAATTAAGCACTCATACATGCTGTATGATGTGAAAAATCGCACATTTGGGCAAAATTGCAGCAAATTGCAGTACAAATCAAGGGGCTTTTGTGCCGATTGGATTGATTTGCATGCAGGCAATCGCATTTGATGCTGTGGATAATGTGTTGATGCCTTACAAGCACTCAATGTGCCTGTAAATCAAGGGGGTTTCATGTATTTGATGTATATGTGGCCAGGGGGAAGCATCGTGAACACTCTGGATGCCTTCATGTGCGTCAATGTACCATGTATGATCAGAAATTGATCTTAAATCAAGGGGCTTTTCAAGTTTGTATGCTTGTTGAGCTTGGCAAAGCAGCAGGCAAGACATTTATGCCTTGAATCCTCAAAAATCAGCTTGCAGTCAAGAGGCTTTTGCCCAATTTCTGTTCGGGACTGTTTTATGCAGTGTACAGGACTGTAAAAGTCTGATTTTCACTCATTTGGACAGCCAGGAGAGCATTTATTGCTATTGTACCTGCTAGTACAGATTTGGCACAGCTTTGTGCAAGTTTTGGCATGGCTGTACACTGTTTTGAGTGACCAAAAGGTTCAATTTCAGCTGCTGTACTTGCCGGTACAGGTTTGGTACATCATTGGTTAGCACTTGGTACTGCTGTACAGTACTTTGGAAGGGCAATAGAGCACATTTAAGGTGCTGTCCAAAATCTGCAGCAACCAGATTTTGTTGCTTTCATCACATAAAGTGGGAGAAAAGTTGCATTTGTGCTTCCGCAGTGGGAGATAAAGCTTGGGAGAAAAACTGTGAGCACTTTGTGTGCTTTTGGTGCAGTGTTTGCACATTTTTGCAGGGAGTCAGGCATTAACAGGTTGCATATTGCTATGGCAACCACAGGTGAGAGCTCTTCATTGCTTCACATCAAGAAGCTTGAAGGCTCGCATAATTATGATATTTGGCAAACCCAGTGCTACAATGTGTTGCTCCAGAAAAAGCAGCACAAGCCTATCAAAGAAAGGGGTGTAATGCCCACTTCTCTTACTGCTGAAGAGTGGGAAGATATGGATGAGTTGGCAAGATCTACTATCATGTTGTCTGTGTCAGACTCATTACTTTTCAGCATTCGTGAAGAGAAGACAGCTTGGGGAATGTGGCAGAGATTGCAGGACTTGTATGCCCAACAAAGTGCCTCAAGCAAAGTGTATTGGTTGAAGAAACTCATAGGTCTTCAGATGAAGGAAGGGGCGTCTCTGACAGCCCATCTAAATGAGTTTAACGGTATTGTCAGCCAGGTCATTAATCAAAAGTTGGCAATGGACGATGAGTTCAAAGCCACTTTTTTGTTATGCACTTTGCCAGAGAGTTGGGACACATTCAGGACAGCCACTAGCAATTCGCATGCTATGCTGTCATATGCAGATGTTGAGGGTGCTCTTCTTCAAGAAGAGATGAATAGGAAAAACAACTCTGTTGGAAAGTCCAATGCAATGAATGCACGTGGGAGATCCCAGCAAAGGGGGAAAAGCCAAGAAAGGGGAAGGAGCAAGTCTCGCTCCAAAAAGGATTTGGAATGCCATTATTGTGGCAAGAAGGGACACATTAAAAAGCAATGCTACAAATGGAAAAATGATCAAAAGGAAAAGGGAAAAGGCAAAGACAAAGAGAAAGATGAAGCCAAAGATGTAAAGCCAAAGAACAAAAGTGGAGTCAAGATTGAAGAAATCAATGTGTCACATGCGAGTGGCAGTGAGGATGAGGTCCTCTTTACGTCTTCACTTGATGCCCATTCACTTCTTACAGGTGGTCATGGTATGCACTCATGGATCATTGATTCAGGTGCCTCCTTTCATGTCACAGGTTGCAGAGACTTGTTTGTCAGGTATACTGCTGGCAATGAAGGAGTGGTTTATTTGGGTGATAACCATGCATGCAAGATTCTTGGCAGAGGTGATGTGAGGCTTGTGTTTTCAGATGGCTCACAGCTTATGCTCCATGATGTCAGGCATGTGCCTGAGATCAAGAAGAATCTGCTTTCTACTGGACAGCTTGATGATGCTGATTATGTTACCACATTTGGTAGTGGAAAGTGGAAAATTAGTAAGGGCTCACTGGTTGTTGCCAGAGGCTCTAAGGTGGACACTCTTTACTTCATGCATGCAGGTGTTTGTCACCATGCTAATGTAAATGCAACCGAGCTGCCGGAAATTTCTATGTGGCATAGCCGGTTGGGACACATGAGTGTCAAGGGAATGGAGCAATTGTCTCATTTGGGTTACTTGCCTTCTCTAAAGTTTTCAAGTTTTCAGTTTTGTGAGCATTGTATATATGGTAGGCAACTACAGTGCCCCCACAAGAAAGCTCTTGGACAGAAAGATGCTCAGTTAGAGCTTGTGCATACAGATGTGTGTGAGATGCCTCAGCTTTCTTTGGGAGGGGCAAAATACTTTGTCTTTTATTGATGATGCCACACGTAAGGTGTGGGTCTATCCTCTTCGTTTGAAGAGTGATACATTCTCAGTGTTTCAGAAGTTTGTTGCTCTTGTTGAGAATCAAACTGGCAAAACACTGAAGGCTTTGCGTTCCGACAATGGTGGAGAGTATATGTCCAAACAGTTTCAGGACTTTTGTGATGCTAAAGGCATCAAGAGGGAGCTCTCTACTCCTTATGATCCTCCACAAAACGGGACAGCAGAGAGGATGAACAGGACCATTCAGGAGAAGGTCCGTTCTATGTTGTCACATGCTGCATTACCTCATGGTTTTTGGGCTGAAGCTGTTATGACAACCGTTCACCTTATAAACAGGTCACCTAACACGAGGCTTGGTGGGAAAGTGCCAGAGGAAGTATGGACAGGGAAGCCTCCGTCATACAAGCACTTGAGAGTGTTTGGTTGCGTTGCGTACGTGCACATACGCAGGGAAATGCGCACCAAACTTGATCCTAAGTCTCACAAATGCATATTCCTAGGATATGGTGACAGAGGTGAAATGGGGTATAGACTTTGGGATCCCGTGAATAGAAAGATTATACGCAGCAATGATGTCATTTTTGATGAAACATGCATGTATAAGGAGCCTGCAAGGCAACAGGAGCCTGGCAGAGTCATCTTTGATGATGATGGACATCATGGACAACAACAAAGGGCTGTAAATCAGCCATTACAGCAGCAAAACCAGCCCTTAAATGGTGCTGAAAATGGTCCAAATGGACAGCCAGAGATGGCAGAAGATATCCCTATGGATATACCACAGTTAGAGGAGATACCGAGCATGATATTTCAGCCTTATGGCATGAAACAGGAGCCACCTTATTTGGGATGTATGTGGATGATGTTTCGGACTATGTAGAGCAGGAGGGTGACAGAGGAGCACAGCTAGCAGGGACATGGATTCCGTTGTTATTGTATGCTGATGATATTGTGCTGATCTCAGCTTCTCCAGAGGGGATGCAGCGTCACTTGGATGCATTGCACACGTTTGCACAGGACAGTGGATTGTCTGTTAACCTTGGTAAAACCAAGGTGATGGTGTTTTAACACCACAGCACAGTGGGTTAGGAGGTCAGTACCCACCTTTACATATGGTCAGGAGACAGTGGAGTATACAGATGCATATACTTACCTTGGTGTGGTTTTTAGTGGCCCACTATTTTCCTTGAGGAGAGCAGCAGAGACCAGATTGACCAGAGCTTATGCAGCATTGGGGAGACTAGAGAGGATGTGTTCGCAGGTTCAGTTTCAGGAACCTCGAACAAAGCTCTGGCTCTTTGACACTTTGGTCACTTCAGCCATGCTGTATGGAGTGGAGATATGGGGACCCTCAGTGGATCACCACAGTCGAGCTGGTAGCACTGATGGATGGAGACGTATGGAGAGGCCCTTAGTTTCTATGATTTCCCGGATGATTAGGGCCAAGGCCTCCGAACCACATGATATTATCCGTGCAGAGATGGCTGCCCCCCCATTGGTAGTAGAGGCACTCACTCGATCAGTCTCCTTTATACATAGCACTTGGGCTCTCCCTAGAGACAGATATGCTCGCTTAGCCCTGGATCTTTCACGACCGTTGGCATCACAAGGAGACGGATCATGTTGGTATGCACAGATGACAGCTTGGTTCCAGCTGCATGGCTTTAGTATGGACAGGCTACCTCCATTTCAGTACTCCCTGGATGCACCCTCCCTCTCTCTCACACGGGCAGAGATTACCAGACTTATCAGGCAGGACTTGATTCAGTTGGACACTAGGAGGACATGGATACAGCCGAGACACGAGCTTGGTACGAAGATGGCTTTCTATAGAGATTATCTTCTCCAGCTCACGCAGGATGGGTTTGTGATTAGACCCAGCTACATGGATACTCATCTTTCTCATGGGGTACGGTGTGCTATTGGTCAGATGCGCACATCCTCACACCAGCTAGAGATTGAGATTGGAAGATTCAGAGGAGTACCAGCTGAGGCCAGGATTTGTCAGCTGTGCCAGATGGAGCTAGAGACAGAGTTACATTACATATGTCACTGTCCAGTATATTATGAGATACGAGGCCGTTTTCACTACCTGTTTAGAGAGGGTTTCGGACCACTTTCTAGAGTCATGAGATACCAGGATCACAGATGCCTCGGATTATACTTGCTGGAGCTTCGTAGACATAGAGAGGGTCTCTTGAGAGGGAGGGGATCAGAGAGGGAGAGACACCTACAGAGGCAGATTACAGACTTCTTTCGACCAGAGATTGAGCAGTCAGGCCAGCAGGCATTGAAGATAGCCCCAGAGTATCGCCGCACCAGAGGTACACTAATTGATCGGGCTATAGAGCTTTGGCGGTCCAGGCGCCCCAACGCCCATCTCGATATCGGCGGAGACTACAGCAGAGGATCAGGACCATACTAGCACGGCATGGGAGACGTCCAGTCAGAGTACTCACCATGGAGGACATTGAGGATATCCGCCATCGACCGATGAGAGACATCTTTGGATAGTGATGTGTATGATGCTTACCTTTGTTGCTGGAGTTTTCCTCCCAGATGTTATCCATTAGGAGCTCCTAGTACCGTACTTTTCCTCATAGTTGTTTCAGTTTCAGTTAGTTGTTTAGTTGTTTTTAGCTTTTCTTACACAAACAGTGTATCAGATCAACCAATTGTTGTAACCTTTTTGGTCTCATAGGTCATTTTGGCCTTCTTGAGACGTTAATATATCATTTCATTTCATTTCTCTCTCTCACCTCTCCCTCAACTTTCAAGCCTCTTGAGTCTTCCAACTTCCAAGCCTCTAGAGTCTAGGCTCTAGCCTCTAGGCCTCTAGGCTCTCTCTCTCTCTTTCTCTCTCTCTCTCTCTCTCTCTCTCTCTCTCTCTCTCATTCCTCAAGGCTCAAGAGTCAAGCCATCTTCAACCATGGCATCCTCCTCACATGCCGGGGCTTCTCGTAGAAGGACAATGGGATGGACATGGTGGGAGGAGGTTAACTACACCCCATCCGTTCATGGAGGCGGTTCTCGGCCATGGGTATGCAAGCTTTGCCCGTACCGGCGAACAGGTGGCGCCGACAAAGTGACGAGAAGAGACGGGAACTTCTTGACAAGCTTAGCGTCTACGAAGCGGTCGAAGCGACACGAAGGACACCACGAGTGGCCGTGGATCCCGCGACGATGGGGAGAGGAACTCAAGCCTCTACAATGGAGTCATGTGGTGGATCGGGATCATGCACACCATCACCTTCACCATCAAGTCGGAATGTTACTCCATCCACGACGCCGGCACCCTCCATCTCCACGGCCTCTCAATCATTACGTGGCCCACGGCGACAATCTACACTTGGGGAGAATTGGAACCCCAAGTTGAAGGAGGAGGTGGATATGGCGGTGGCCCGCTTCTTCTTCCACGACCACATTGCCTTTCAAGCGGCTAGGTAAGTGCAATCGATCATTGCCATTTCATCATTCATGTTTTCATCATCCTAGTCCCCTTCTCATTAGTAAATTACTTTCTTGAATAGGTCGGAATACTTCAAGGTCATGGTTAAGAAGATTGGGGAGTATGGCTCAACCTATACACCCCCCTCATCCGAGAGCTTGCGCACTACATTGCTCTAGAAGAAGAAGCGCATTGTAGAGCAAGCGGCCGACAACACAAAGCGGCAATGGGAGAGGAACGGAGTCTCCCTCATTGTGGATGGATGGAGTGACACCCGCAAGAGGAGTATTCACGGCATGGTTGCATATTCCCGCGGAGAGATGTACTTCATCTCATCTCATGACGCATCCGGCACTGGGAAGAGCGCGGATGTGCTTGTGGCGGAGTGGGCTACCACCATGGAGATCGTTGGCCCCGAGCATGTAGTGGGCTTTGTTGTGGATGGGGAGCCTTCCAATAGGGCGGCGGGAGCTATTCTCCAAGGTATGTATGGACATGTCACGGTGTCCTTTTGTATGGCTCATTGCCTAAACAACCTCCTCAAGGACATCGGGGCATTACCATGGATCAGCACGCTCATTGAGGAGGCTAACACCATGGTCTCCTTTGTCCTCAACCACCAAAGACTTCGGCATGAGTTCAACAAGAGGTCCTGTCTCTCTCTCCTCAAATATTCCGACACCCGGTTTGCCTACAACTTTCCCATGTTTGGGCCGGTTGAAGGATTGTAGCGGTGCTTTGAGGGGGCTTTTCCTTAGCGACAAGTTTGTCGCCATGCAAGAGTCCCATACAAACACTGGCCAAGAGTGTAGGCTACGGGTGGATGACGCCTCTTGGTGGGAGCGTGTGAAGACCACAGATGCTATGGTGAGGCCCATAGTCCACCTATTGAGGATTGTAGACGCTATGTAACCATGCATAGGCAAGGTCTACGAGGCCATGGATCGCATGATAGAGAAGTTGAAAGACTTCGTGCCTGACGAAGACAGATACGAGGAGATCCATGCCTTGTGTCTAGGAAGGTGGAATTCCTACTACTCTCCATTGCACGCAGCAGCTTATGTGGTGGACCCAGAATTCCAAGGCAACAAGCAGGAGAGCGACCGAGAGGTGAGCGCTGGATGGAGGATCATCTTGGATCGTCTTGTGCCTGATGCATCGGTTAGGCGTAAGATTAGGGACCAGCTTTCGATGTACAGGTCATTTCATGGCTCCTATGGCTGTAATGATACACAGGTTGACCGCTCCAAAGTTGGTGCTGCTCTATGGTGGGAGGCCTTTGGTTCAGATAGACCGGAGCTGCAACAGCTTGCCATCCGCATACTTAGCCAGGCCGTCAGCTCCTCTTGCTTAGAGAAACTTTGGAGTACCTACAGCCACATTGCCTCTAGGAAGAGGAACCGACTCGGGGTAGAGCATGCCAATGACCTTGTCTTCGTCAATGCGAACTTGCAAATGCTTTGCAAGAGCGTGACCAAGAAGGCAGATTCCTTCACTGAGTGGGAGATGAGTCAACAAGAGCAACAAGAGGATGAGGTGCAGGAGCACCATGCCAGTGAGGATGAATCATGAGACTGAGGATGAGCTTGATGCTTCTTTGGCACAAGCTACCCATGACCATGAGGCGAGCACTTCACGTGGATGATCATTCATGGATCATGATTCATGGGCCTTACTACTTAGCTCTAGCCTCTAGCCTCTAGTCTTCAGCACTTTTTTGTCATTGACTCATTTGAGTCCGTCCATGTATTCTGCCTCCTTAAGGCTTAGTCCTTACTCCTGACTCTTGAGTCATGACTCATTTTGTATCTACTTAATTATTAATAGGACTCAAAAGCTTACCATTTTAGTGTAAATTTGTGCTCATTTTGATGTACTTCCAAAGTAGAATAAGTGTAGAGTAGAAAAATTTTTAAAAAAAGTATTTTTTGAGTGTCGTTTCCTCCCCCGTCCCCGTTCCCTACTTATGGCCGTCCCCCGTCCCGTCCCCGTCCCCGTCCCCGTCCCCCGTCACCATCCCCCGTCCCTTGTGACTATGGCAAACTGGCTCAAGCGTCCCTCTGTTGTGCAGGCGGCCAGGTATGCGCACAAGCGCACACAGGCAATCAGGCCAGGCAAGCACAGGCAAGTGCTGGTACGCAGGCAGCACCGCCAGGTAGCAGCCAAAAACACGCGCGGGTACACGCAGGCGGCGGCATACGCAGGCACCCATGCAGCGCACATGTGGCAGAAAAGCAGGCACAGCAGAAATTCAAAAAGCAAGCCGTCAGTAAGGTTTTTTTTTAGATTTTGATTTTTTTTAGGAAAAAAAAAATATGCTACCTTGCTTTCGTTTTTTTGGGCTAAACCTTAGTAAA
Organism: Cibotium barometz; assembly: GCF_041138505.1. NCBI lineage: Eukaryota > Viridiplantae > Streptophyta > Polypodiopsida > Cyatheales > Cibotiaceae > Cibotium > Cibotium barometz. Next base: position 109,651 of record NC_141069.1, read on the forward strand.
ACACCCAGTATAGTATCTTAGGTGATTGTATACATCCCTCTCAGGGACCTCTTGTAAATATAGTTGATTTTGGTAATATAATGGATTCTTCTTTGTATACTGCTTTCCATTGTGTATTGATTTCACTTTCTTCATTTCTCATACCTTCTATGGATGTCAATGAATTAAGTGTATTTGAAAGCAAAGAATTACAGCAGATACTTGATTCGTTTCAAGATGTATTTCCTAAGGAACTGCCATCGGGCTTACCACCTGAAAGGACAGTAGATCATCGTATTGACCTGGTCCCTGGTGCTCACCCTGTTAGTATTCCACCTTACAGGATGAGCCAAGCTGAGGAAGATGAGTTGGCTAAACAACTCGAAGATTATTTGAGGATGGGCCAGATCCGTCCAAGTAAATCACCTTGGGGTACACCTGTGTTGCTTAGGAGAAAGAAGGACAACACCTGGAGAATGTGTATAGATTATAAGAGATTGAATAAGCTGACAATTAAGAACCGTTATCCTCTCCCTAGATCAGATGACCTGATTGACCGGTTAGCACGAGCGAAATATTTCACGAAGATATATTTACGTACTGGCTATCACCAGATACGGGATTAGGTATGGCCATTACGAGTTTCTCGTATTACCTTTTGGGTTAACCAATGCTCCAGCCACTTTCCAGCAAATGACCAGCAAATGATGAACGATCTTTTTCGTGAACATTTGGGAAAATTTGTGGTTGTGTTCTTGGATGATATTTTGATATATAGTCGTACTCTTGAGAATCACGTTAGTCACCTCACGATTGTCCTAACTATTTTAAGACAGAATCGACTATATGCTAAGTTAAGTAAATGTGAGTTTTTCATGACAGACATCATTTACTTGGGACACAAGATCACTAGAGATGGATGGAGCATTCACTATGACCGAGTTCAGAAGGTTCTGGACTGGCCTATACCGTGAACAGTGAAACAACTTCGTTCTTTTCTCGGTTTTGTTGTTTTTCTTCGGAAATCTTTGCGGGAGTACTCTCAGCTCACACTACCGATGACCGACTTGTTGAAAGGTCGTGGACGTAAGTCAAATCAGCCTATCACTTGGAATAATGATCTGGATATGGTCTTCAGACTTTTGAAAGATAAAGTCAAGGAAGCACCTATCTTAGCATTACCCGATCCTAGTTGGCCTTATGTTCTTGAAACTGATGCCAGTGACTATGCCATCGGGACCTGCTCTATTTCAAGATGGTAGACCTGTTGCTTTTGAAAGTAAAAAGCTAGACAACACTCAATCTCGTTGGCCAACCCTTGAGAAAGAGCTTTATGCTGTGATTCACGCTCTCAAGGTTTGGAGACATTATTTATATGGCTCCAAGTTTGTGGTATTGACTGATCATCAGTCAATCAAGTATGTGTGTGATGCGGACGATTCGAGAGGAAGGAAAGCTCGATGGGCTAAATTAATGCAAGATTTCGATTTTGAGATTCGTTATAGAAAAGGGTCCATGAATAGTGTTGCAGATGCGCTTCGTCGAATTAGAGAGGTGAATACTTTGTCGTTCACCGAGATTTCTACTGACTTATTTCAGTCATTGAGAGGGCTTTGAAGGACTGATAGTTATTTTGGTCCATTTTGGCATAAGATCCAAGACGGGAGCTCATTGATTGACCAAAACTCGATGACTGAGCAGCCTACCATTCAGGCTGCAGGAGGCCACTGGATAATGCGGAATGGTTTACTATTCCGTAATGACAAAATTTGTGTACCACAGATCCCGGACATTCGGTCCAAGATTCTTAAGGAGTGTCACGACACCCCTTCTGCTGGATACCCTGGGATACACAGGACATTATCATTAGAGAAACACACTTTTTATTGGCCAAAGATGAAAGGGTATGTAGAAGATTATGTTCTCAAGTGTCAAGTTTGTCAAGCAAATAAAGCTGAATGCTTTAGACAAGCTAGGTTGTTGCATCCTTTGCAAATCCCAGGTAATAAATGGAAAAGTATTTCCATGGATTTTATTACCGGATTGCCAAGAACACATCAAGGCCACGATTCTATTTGGGTTGTGGTAGATCGCTTGACAAAAATGGCTAGATTTTTACCAACACGGAAAACCATTACAACTACGCAATTAGCAAGGCAGTTTATCGAGCAATTGTTTAGACTGTATAGATTACCGCAGGACATAGTCAGTGATAGGGACTGTAAGTTTACGAGTGATTTTTGGAAACTTGTTTTTGAGAAGTTGGAAACAACTTTGAATTTGAGTTCCTCAGATCATCCTCAATCTGATGGCCAGACTGAAAGAGTGAATCAGATTTTGGAGGATATGCTTGAAGCATATGTATCCAAAAGACAGAGTCCATGGGAGGATTATCTTCCTATTTAGAATTTGCATATAACAGTACTAAGCATACGAGTACAGGTTTTAGTCCTTTCATGCTTATGTATGGTTTTCAACCTAGATCACTTGTTACAGTGGGATTCTCAGGACTTCAACATGATGCAGCACGTAATTTTTTGCAAGATATGCAAGAAATGTTACAAGTTGCGAAGGAATCTATTAGAAGTGCTCAAGACCGAGACAGATTTTATTCTAATAGACATCGTTCACCCAGAGAGTTCTCTGAACGAACGATGGTGTATTTGCGAGTTCCGAAAGATTCCGAGACTTTACGGACAGGTCGATCTCCGAAATTATCGCCTAGATAATGTGGACCATTTCGTATTACACGACGGATTGGTTCAGTTGCAAATGAATTGGATTTGCCTTCTCATGTGAAAGTTCATCCTGTATTTCATGTCAGTAGACTTAAGGAAGTACTAGGTGGAACAGACCAGTTAGTCACTCCTCAAGAAATCATAGATGTCGAGGACATGACATTTGTTCCACACGAACCTGAAAAGATTCTTGGATTTCATAAAAGAAGATTACGTAATACGCTTATCACGGAATATAAGATCAAGTGGAAGGATCGTGTTGAGGAGGACGCTACATGGGAGACATTGACTACTCTTCAGAGAGAATACCCTGGCTTTTTAGTGAGCTCAGGAGTGATCTCTTAGAGGAAGGGGAGTATGTCATGTGCACAGTGTGTATCTACCGTGTGCTACACGCACACAAGACTAGCTTCGAGGTTTGGGAAAGCTTGAAGCTAGGCAGGCTGATTGGCGAGCTGAGTTAGGGATAGACTAATGGGCGGGCACCCAAGTATGGATGGGCGGGTGCCCAAGTGTGGACGCCCGATGACCGGCCAAGAGCCTATAAAAGGGTGGCCAAGGTTAGTCATTAGGCATATTATATAGAGTCTCGCATGACTTTGTGAGAGCTCTATGGTCAGGAGCCTGGATCTAGTGCAGACGTGCACCTGCTTCATGCAACCGAGGCCGGCAGCAATCTCGAGGCCCGCGAGAGTAGATTCGTGGCGGTATGGGACGTCACGAGGTAGAGATCGGTCGGTACGTCCATCTAGTTAGCTCACCTCGTGGCTCGGTGGGGACAACCAAGTCTTGTGGGATTGCCCACGGCTGTCAAGGTTGGGAGGTGAGTCAGGCCTGCACCGCCGTCTTGTTTGTTTGGTTTGTTTGCAGGTTTCGAGTCTTGTACCAAGAGCGTTCCACGAGGAGATCCTATGGGGATTTGACAAGATTGGTGGTGTTTTTCTTGTGCTGTCCGTATAAACAGTAGGTACAATAGTTGGGCTGCCTTCTGCTGGCCATACAGAGCTTTAATACAGCAGCGTTTGATTTCGGCAGAGACACGACAGTTGTACAGCCGTACAGACCCACACGTGTGGTGTCAAAAGACCTCTTTTCTCTCGCAGATCTGGCTGATCTTCGGGCTGTGTTGGAGGCTTAGTAGTGGACTATTTTGAGAGCTCTACTAGGGCTGATTTGAGGCTCTGTTTTGGGACTGTTTTGACGTGGAGTTCGGGGCTGTTTTTGGCTCCGTTACAAGCTGATTTATGGACTGTTTGTGAGTTGATTCATGGGACTGTTTTGAGATAATTTTCGGATGGCTTTTGGTGCTGTGTTTTTATCTTGGCACTGGATGGATGTCTGGGCAAGAGATTTGCTAATGATTTGTGAAAAATCCAGTGTTGTATGCACCCGCACCTTGGTTTACTATAAAACTTCTCTCGGATAAAGAAGTTCCTACAGAGGGCGGCTGTTCCAACTCAGTGCAGTGTTATTATATTGTTTATGTTTCTTCCGTTGTGTTTTCATGCTCTGTGTCTGGTATTTGAAGTGTTGGTCTATCATTCCGGATCCCCAATTTCAATGACATCTAGTTTTTGCAGAAGGTAAGTATGCATTAATTTTATCTAACACGTGTTTCAAGCCCTAAAGAAGTACCATCAAGAACAAAGCCATTGGTCAAAGATACGGCATAGAGATGTTGCCAGATGAGCAGATGGCACCACAGCTATGGGAAAGACCACATGCACAAAATCACCAGATGGGGCTAGTACCTGGAACATATGAAACACTTGTATTCTATAATTGAGAACAACTGCGATATAAGAGGGAGGGAATGTAACTATTTGGCCTCCCTAGCTCTTTTCACAAGATGGAACTCATGCCCAAACACTGGACAGGTTGATAAAAGCATAGGAACAAGGATCATGAAGTTGGCACAAGAAAAAGCACCAGTTTTGGTCAAAAAGTAAGGAAAAGTAAAAAGTCAAACTAAGTTGACCGCGAGTCAAGGACACCATTGGAAAGAGGGGACTGAGCTAGATCAAAAAGCTAAAAGCCGCTTTTCCAAAAAGCAACTCCAGGGCCAAAAAGCAAGGCCCTAAAGCTAGAAAAGCAATAATATTTTATTATTATTAAAATACTAAAGCAAAAAGAGAAAGCAAAGCATAAAGTAGGGCGTAGGATGGCAGAACGCCAGGATTGAAGGGGTGATGGCCGCCGGTTGTGGAGGAGAGGTTAGTTGGCGATGATGATGATGAAGATGAGTCTTTACAACTTCTTTCTCCAAGGTTCTCCTCGAGTCTTCTATGATCCACCAAGAGGGTGCATGGTCCTTTAAATACTTGAGGGGATGCATGCTTTTATCCATACTTTGCTTTAGCCTTTATTCTCTAGCTTTTGTTTTATTCCCATGCTTTTGCTTTGTCTCCTTGCTTTTGCTTTAAAAAATAGTCACAGTTATTGACTTATACTTTTACAACTTTAGGGCCTTGCTTTTAAGCCCTGGAGCTGCTTTTTGAAAAAGCGGCTTAAAGCTTTTTGACTCATTTCAACGAGCTCTTTCCAACGGTGCCCTTAGCTTTTTGGTCAACAAAGTTTGACTTTTGCTTTTTCTTGCTTTTTGACCCAAACAAGTGCTTTTTTCCAATTCCAACTTTAGGAACCCTATTTCCATATGTCCATCATTCTGTCCATGTGTCCGGGCATAAGTTCTATCATGTGAAAAGAGCATGGAGGACCAAAGTCATGTGCACAGTGTGTATCTACCGTGTGCTACACGCACACAAGACTAGCTTCGAAGTTTGGGGAAGCTTGGAGCTAGGCAGGCTGATTGGCGAGCTGAGTTAGGGATAGACTAACGGGCGGGCACCCAAGTATGGACGGGCGGGCGCCCAAGCGTGGACGCCCAATGACCGGCCAAGAGCCTATAAAAGGGTGGCCAAGGTTAGTCATTAGTCATATAGAGTCTCGCGTGTCTATATAAACCTTGGCCACCCTTTTATAGGCTCTTGGCCGGTCATCGGGCATCCACGCTTGGGCGCCCGCCCGTCCATACTTGGGTGCCCGCCCGTTAGTCTATCCCTAACTCAGCTCGCCAATCAGCCTAGCTCCAAGCTTCCCCAAACTTCAAAGCTAGTCTTGTGTGCGTGTAGCACACGGTAGATACACATTGTGCACATGACAACCAAATAGTTACATTCCCTCCTCTTATATCACAGTTGTCCTCAACTGTGGCATAGATATGGTACTAGCCCCATCTGGTACTCTTGTGCATCTGGTCTTTCCTCATATATGTGGTGCCTTCTGCTCCTCTGGCAACATCTTTATGCCTTTCTTTGACGGATGTACTTGTTCTTGATGGTACATGATCTCCATAGCCTGCAGCAGGGGTTAGAAATAAATGCATACTCACCTTCTGCAAAAACTAGACACAAGCTAGTCAACAAACAAGTATGCATCATTCGCATCTACTGGGTATTCCAAGTACTAACCAGATAGCCCAGTGGACTATCACATGCCATAAATCCAAGCATTGTTCACGCATCAAAAACAGCACACAAAGTCAAAGAAATTCAAACATACATCAATATGCAATGCACAAGTAATGATCCTACTATTCATGGATTGTCCTGTCTGGTTTCATCGAAACCGTGCTGAGCCATCTGGTCACTAGAACCGCTCAAACTTCCCTCAAGGCCATCTGGTCTCTAGGACCGCCCAAGAGTCATAAATAGTCATCTGGGCCATCTGGTCGCATTGACCGCCCGACTATGATATCCAATACAGTCATCTGGGCCATCTGGTCGCAATGACCGCCCGACTATGATATCCAATACAGTCATCTGGGCCATCTGGTCGCAATGACCGCCCGACTGCGTAGTCCAATACAGTCATCTAGGCCATCTGGTCGCAATGACCGCCCGACTGCGAAGTCCAATATATATGGCATCGTTGTCATCCAATGGGTCATCTGGCATCGTTGCCACCCAAACTAGAGCATGTCCAGTCAAAATCATTATATAAGCAAGATAATGATCAATTCCATTTCAGTATAAACATATATACAAATGTTGCTCCTTGGGCCTTCTGGCATGTTGCCACCCAAACTAGAGCATGTCCAATCAAAATCATTCTATAAGCAAGATAATGATCAATTCCATTTCAGTATAAACATATATACAATGAAGAGGGCTAGGGCTACAATCCCTCCCTCTTAAATCTGTCTTGATCTCAAGACGCAACAAGCTTGTCCTTCAAATACGTCTGGACCAGCTGCTTCCTTATATGCTCAAAGAATATATGGGTAGTCCTTGAAGTACTCTTCTGGCATCCATTTCGCATCCAGAATGATACACTTAATTTGCCAGTATCACAGATGGTGATGGTGAAGATGTAAAAATAATTATTAGTAAGAATTAAGTGCAAGGATATGGAGTAATGAGGACACAAACAACAAAGTGAATTGCATGCACCTTTTGATGAATTATGGATTATTAAAAATGAATACATTGATTGGTCATGGCATCGTCATGTTATTGAAGATATCGTGGCAAATGGTACTCTCTACTCCTTGTGAATTAAGGTCCTTTAGATTACTATTGGTCTCTCCCTTTTTGGATTTTTTCTTTAAACACAAGTGATGTACATGTGGACTTCTTTTGTCATTATTTCTTGTGTGACTAGTTCTAGTCATAGAGGTTAAACAAGGTTCGAATCCATTTCTTAAGATGGTCCATTGACTTCTTAGTGGCTTCTCACGCAATGGAATACAATCTGTTCCGGCTTTAAGATTTCTTCTTGTTCTTCCACTTCTGGTGGATCCTCCAATACAAGCTCCTCTAGGGGTAGTCCTGTATATGGTTTCAATAAACTGACATGGAAGGCATTATGTATCCTCCAACGATCTGGAAGGTCCAAACGATAACATACATCGTTGATCTTCTTGGTAACCTGAAAAGATCCATAATACTTGGGGGCAAGCTTGGGTTCCTTGAGCTCAGCTTTTGACTTTCTAAGTCTTGCTTTTTCAAATCGCAATAACACCCAATCTCCTTCTTTAAAAGTGACCTTCCTTCTATGCTTGTCCACAGCTTTCTTTTGCTTAGCTTGAGATGTCTCAATAGCCTTCCGAACCTGTGCAAAGGCCGTATCCAAATCTTGAACGAGCTCATCCGCATGGAAGATCACTTTCTTGGTCTTCAAAATAGGCAACAATAATGGTTTGCCATAGATAATTTCAAAAGGAGCTTTGCCTATCAAAGAGTGAAGAGTGTTGTTATAGGCGAACTCAACCAATGGCAAGTACTTCTTCCTTTGATTCTTCGCTTCGAGAGCATAACACTTTAGCATATCCAATATAGTGAGGTTAGCAATCTCACTTTGCCCATCTGTTTGAGGATGATAAGCCGAAGAAAAATTCAGCTTTGTCCCCATGTTGTCAAAAAGTGCTCTCCAAAAGAAACTGGTGGTCTGAGGATCTCTATCCCCTACAATGGATTTGGGTAATCCATGGTACTTGAAGATTTGCTGAATAAACAATCTTGCCATATGATCTACACGGATAGTCTTCTTCACTGGAATGAAGTGGGCTTGCTTCAAAAGGAGCTTTGCCTATCGAAGAGTGAAGAGTGTTGTTATAGGCAAACTCAACCAATGGCAAGTACTTCTCCCTTTGGTCCGTCGCTTCGAGAGCATAACACTTTAGCATATCCAATATAGTGAGGTTAGCAATCTCACTTTACCCATCTGTTTGAGGATGATAAGCCAAAGAAAAATTCAGCTTTGTCCCCATGTTGTCAAAAAGTGCTCTCCAAAAGAAACTGGTAGTCCGAGGATCTCTATCCCCTACAATGGATTTGGGTAATCCATGGTATTTGAAGATTTGTTGAATAAACAATCTTCCCATATGATCTGCACAGATAGTCTTCTTCACTAGAATGAAGTGGACTTGCTTACTAAACCTGTCAAATAATAGCCCATATTCCATCATTCCCAAATCCTGACTTTGCAATCCAAAGATGAAGTCCATAGCAATACTTTCCCATGGATTGTTGGAAATTGGCAAAGGTTGTAATAATCATGCGAGTTTTTGTCAATCAAACTTGACCTTCTTGGTTCAAGATTGCTCCAATGCAATCTCCTGAAGCATCACATTCTAACACGAATTGCTTCGACAAATCTGGAATAATTAATATTGGTCCTTTGCTAGCATAAAATTTTAGTGCTTCAAAGGATTCTTTTTCAGCTTTGGTCCACCGAAATCCCACAGCTTTCCTTGTCAAATCATGAAGTGGACTTGCTACCACAGCAAACCACTTGACGAACTTCCTGTAATAAGAGCATAAGCCGAGGAAACTTCGAACTTTATGCACACTAGTCAACTCTGGCCATTTCACAATAGTCTTGACATTTTCTCGATCCATCTTGACCCCTTCCTTGGACACTATATGGCCCAAGTAGTGAATCTCTGACAAAAAAAACTCACTCTTCTTGCCATTCACATATAACTTGTGCTTCCATAATTCCTGAAATACCATATCCAAGTGCTTTCGATGCTCTTCTTCATTCTTTGAATGCGCAATAATAACACCAAAGAAAGTAGCTGCAAACTTTATATGTGCTCAAAATATTCTTTCCATCATTCGGTTTAAGGTAGCCGACGCATTGGTAAGACCAAAAGGCATCACCAAATATTCATAGAGTCCAAAGGTAGTCCTGAATGCGGTCTTATGAATGTCCTCTAGAACAATCCTGACTTGATGGTATCCACTCTTCAAGTCAATCCTGCTGAAAATAGTGGCTCCATCCAATCTATCCAGGATATCATCAATCCTAGGAATAGGAAACCTGTTCTTTACAGTGATCTTATTAAGAGCCCTGTAATCAATGCACATACGCCAAGAACCATCCTTTTTCTGAACCAAGAAAACTGGGGAGCAAAAGGGTGATGAGCTAGGTCGAATCAAACCCTTTTCCAAAAGCTCTGTCACTTGCTTCATAGTCTCCTCTTGTTGAGCCTAACTCACTCGATAAGGAGGTCTATTAGGAGGTGAACTTCTTGGCATGATGTCAATCTTATGATCTTCCAGTCTCTCTGGAGGTAGCTCTCCTGGAAGAGTATCTACAAAACAATCCTCATACTTCCTTAAGTCTTTCTTTCATGATCAAGAGTAGAGTGATTCATCACCCTCAGATTCCTTTGGATCTCTTACATATATAGATTGCTTTATTGCTTTAGGAATTTGTACATGACTAATGAGTGGAATGGAGTTCCCCCCAACTCCTATATCAAAAGTTACATTCTTGCCTTTGAAAGGAAACCTAATCTTATTTCCAACCCAATCAATGGCCGGATCTATTTTCTAATGCCAAGACATACCCAAAATCGCATCACAATGTTCTCGTGATCCACATAGTCTCCAATCTGTAAGCGGAGCTTTCTTCATGGCTTCAACCACTCGTGGACGGATGTAGTAGTGGGTAGCACCACTATCGAAGTGGATAAGTACGGGTTGGTTCGCCACTTTGCCCCAAGGACATTTTGCAACCATATGTCCTTTCTTTCCACGTTGGAAACATTTACATTCTTTGACATAATCCTTGAGTTGCTTGCCGGATAGCTTCTTTTGGTACAATGGGGGTTTATCCTCATTTTTATTCTTCTTTTCCTGTGGCTCGTTCCTTGCTGGAGATCCCCCTTTGAACTTCTTCTTTTGGGACGAGTCTCGAGTCTCACTCTTTGATTTGCCCACCATCCAAGGCATATATAGAGCCTCGGCTTGCAAGGCTTTGTCTTGGGCTTCTTCCAAGCTTTCAGGTCCCATCATATAGACTGCTTGATAAAGCTTTGGTTGCAATCCATTTACAAACTTTCGCATTTCCATCAATGGTGGAATAGGAGTATATGAGGTGAACTTCAATGAGACGGCTGAGAAGTTATTAAGATATGTTGCCACACTTTCTCCCGCTTTTTGCTTTACCTCATCCCATTCCTTCTGCACATCTGCTTCAAAGGTAGCGGAAAGGAACTTCTTGTTGAACATGGTTTTGAAATCAGCCCATGAGATAGGTTCAGTCTCTTCTTGGACCACCTTTAGCCACCAATTCAAGGAGGCATCTTTCAACTGCATACGAACCGTGCGGAGTTTGGACTTTTCGGAGAAGTCTTGTCCGCCAAAGGCGGCATCAAACTATTTGATGAAGGATAGAGCTTTCTGAGTGTCCCGCTTTCCATAGAAGGTATCAAACTTTACACTTCTCTCTCCCGGCTTGAAGTCTGCTTTGCCGGTTGAAGGCTCCTTTGCCTTCTTCTCTTTCGCTTGGCCGGAAGAGGCTATATCTGATAAAGCGGGTTTAGGGGTAGCTTCTCTCTGTCCTCCATAAGTGATGGATCGGGTGGCTCTGGGTTCTTCTCTAAAGGAAACCCCTTTACCTCATAGGTAAGCTTTAGCGGCTTCCACACCTTCGGTTTAGGGGCAGAAGCTGTGATGCTTTTTAGGGCAGAGAATAGAGCGCAGGCAGCGCACAAAATTAACATGGTGGCTGCTGGCTCTACACAGAGCAGAGAGCTGGCGGTGCAGACTTTTCAGGCCGGCAGGCGACAGATATGGTGGTGTTTTGGCGGCGATGTAAGGTAGTAGCACAACTGGCTACAAGTGGCACAAGGGCAGCGCAGCCAGAGGGCTGTTTGCTAACTGGACAGCAGGCACACAGACGAGGTATAGGGTTTGTACAGGAGCAATTAGCACAGCCAAACAAAAGGGTGAGGAGGCGGCGCTACTGTAGATGACAGTGGTGCTGCTGAACAGAAAAGGTAATGCTGCAGGTGGCGGCACAGTAGGGTACAGCCGACACACAGAACTGAACAAGTCGTCGGATGAAGGCGCTGCAGGTACAGGTGGTGGCACAGTAGGGTACAGCCGACACAGAACTGAACAAGTCGTCGGATGAAGGCGCTGCAGGTACAGGTGGCACACAGTCGGCTGAATACTCCAAATAGCGGCGTAGGATGGCAGAACGCCGGGGGTTGAAGGGGTGATGACCGCCGGTTGTGGAGGAGAGGTTAGTTGGCGAGGATGATGATGAAGATGAGTCTTCATAACTTCTTTCTCCAAGGTTCTCCTCGAGTCTTCTATGATCCACCAAGAGGGTGCATGGTCCTTTAAATACTTGAGGGGATGCCTGCTTTGATCCATACTTTGCTTTTGCCTTTATTCTCTAGCTTTTGTTTTATTCCCGTGCTTTTGCTTTAAAAAATAGTCAAAGTTTGATTTATACTTTTACAACTTCAGGGCCTTGGTTTTTGGCCCTGCAGCTGCTTTTTGAAAAAGCAGCTTATAGCTTTTTGACTCAGTTCGACAAGCTCTTTCCAACGATGCCCTCAGCTTTTTGGTCAACAAAGTTTGACTTTTGCTTTTTCCTACTTTTTGACCCAGCCGAGTGCTTTTTCCAATTCCAACTTTAGGAACCCTGTTTCCACATGTCCATCATCCTGTCCATGTATCCGGGCATGAGTTCTATCATGTGAAAAGAGCATGGAGGACCAAATAGTTATACTTCCTCTTTCCTTTTGCATTGCGGGCAATCCTTAAACATGTGGTCTTTACTCCCACAAGAGAAGCACTTACCTTCCTTTGCATATTGTTCTCGTTGCTTCGGAGTGATCCCAAACCTGTGCATCTTGATAGGAGAATCTTTGGTAGGAGGATTTTCCGCTTTCCCTCCGCTTTTGCCATCTTTAAAGTCCCTTTTTAGAGGATGTCCACCTTTTTCAAGTGCCCTCTCTTTTGCTCTGTAACCATGGCTATCCCTCTGAAATTGCTTCATCTTCAACACTAGTTGCTCTCAGTAGCCAATGCGGAAGCTATAAGCTGCTGTAAGGTGTGGTTTGGATGCAACTCCAATCCCAATTGGTACACCGGATAAAGACCCAACTCAAACTTCCGCTTTTTCTCAGCTTCACCAATATGCATAAATGGGGAAACTTCGAAAAGGACCTTTCAAAATTTGGCTATATAGGATTTGACCGACTCATTGTCCTTCTGTTCAAGCTTGTCCCACTTCTTAGTTATTTGCCTAACTGCATTTGGAGGTAGGAATTGGCCATAAAATTTCTCCTTGAACTCCTCCCAAGTGGCAATAGGAGTTCCTAAGAGCTTTTCTACAATCCACCAATGAGCGGGTGTCCCCTTAAGAAACACGCTTACATGTCTTATTTTTTACTTTTCAGAAAAAAGCCTCGTCACTAAATGCAATGTCAAACAGAGCGACAAAAGCCATCACCTTGGAAGCATCATACTCCCCATGGTAAGCTTCAAAATTAAACTTCATGGATTTGTCACCTACTTAAAAGTCCTAAGCCTTCTTGTATTAGGCTGTTGCTCTTCTCTCTTTCTCTTACTCCTATCCAATGGGGCAGCCCTAGATGCATGGGCATCCTGCACATTATGCCCAGATACATGAGGCACAGTGGCATGTGCCCTCTGAATCGGTGGCCTACCTGCATGCACAAATACATCTCTTCTTGCATCACCATGCTCACGGGAATACTCTTGGGCATGAGTACCATGAGCTGAATTTTCATCATATTCATCACCTGTATAACGAGAAAATTTCAGCCCATGTGTGGTTTCCCCACTAGCCAATTCTATGGGCAAAGTACTATGTCCTACATGATGCTCATGTCCTGCATGTGCATAACCACCTGGCTGTCCACCCTCTTTGGCATAAGCACGTCTCTCTTCCCTTGCATTAAGTGGTGAAGAAGCATGGCGAGAAGTCACCACCTCACTCCCTACACCCTAGGCCTATCTATATAGAACCTCTACACAACCATCTTGCGTGGGAAATGGCACCACCTCGCTCTATGCGAGGAGGCTTTTTGAACTTAAGAACACCCGCTTCACCTTCCATTACATCTCCATTCCGTATAAGGTAAGTAAGGGCCAACTCCCTTGGCTTCACACCCAATAACCTGGCCATGGAGTCAAAAGTACGGTCCACCATGCATTCAACTTTGGTGGCTTCAATAAGCTTGTGAACTTGCAGGTTCTCATGAAGAAGCTTCAACTCCTCTTCTCTTGCCTACAATTGCCTCTTTACATGATCCAATTCAGCCCTCAATGCATTGGGCTCCTCTTCATAAACCTTTAGACTTGGCAGAAGTCTGAATGTACATTGACAGCCTCTACATACCTCAGCCAATGTACTAGAGTACCCTCTAGAGTTGAGCACCTCTTCACGTCTTGCTTGGCTGTCCATAGTGTCAAGTGTGCTATCAACATGGTGTCCAAGCCCACAAGATCGTTTCCCCACTGAAGAGAGGGAAACAACCCTGCTTTGATACCAATGTGATGCACCCTACAAGGTGTAATCACGTATTGGGCACCGTATCGTGATCTATTGTGAGCAACACTTAAATACAGCGCAAGACAAAGACGAAACTAGAAAAGAGAAAGTGCTTAGTGACACCACACTGGGGCTGGAATCCCAGGCTGACCCCCCCTCAATACCAAATATATTATTGTAGTATTTTGTTTGTACAATGTTCCATGGGATTTTAAGCCAGATTTGCCATGAATGCACTAGGAGTGAATACAAATACCAAACAAGACGGTCGGAGAAGTGTTCCCTTCATAGTTGATGTCCCTCCAGAAATCCTCCCGCCCTTTACTGGAGTGAACAGTCACGGTACTGGTTTTCCGGGTCCCCACACGATGCTGGTGTGCCCGTACTTGCACCTCGACTGTGTACACTCGGTGGAAGGAGACTCATTGGAAGATAAAGATGCTGTCCGGCCTGTTTAAGGAACCGGTTATCAGCCAAGAGATCATAATAATGTCCAATTTGAAGAGCTTTGAGCATCCAACAAGTAGATAAGAGGTTTCAGCAACTGAAGGGGCTGTACGACCAAGCTAAAACAGTCGACCAGCAGCCTGTAGGTGGTCGGCCAGCAGCCTATAGCAAAACAACCAGCAACAACCTGTAGCAAAGGCGGCCAGTAGCAACCTGTAACAAAGACGGCTAGCAGCAACATGTAGCAAAGGTGACCAACGTATGGAGAGCTAGGAGCAAAAGCGATCGATTTCCAATGGCCTTGCCTTCCTTTTTTGAAAGCCATTCTTGAATCCCTGCATGCCTTCGACAATTAGTTTTTTCCACCAACCTTCATCACACGTGGGTGTTTACAGTGTATAGTTAAATTGTCCTCTTCACATGCCTAAGTCATTTGGGTGCCCACTGGGTTGGGCCCCGGATGTGAGGGCAAAAGGACAAAAGGACCAAATGTACGAGAGATCAGAGCAAAACAACCCAGCATGAAATAGGTGAGTGAGTCTATATATAATGGTGAGTCAAAATATGTACAAAAGCCCTCTAATGTGAGGAGACTTTGAGAAGAAGACCAGCGCAGAAGCAAGGATTATGTCGGAGCTGAAGCACAGTCGGTGACAGGCTCGCGTCGATGTGAGGCAAAGCACTCCGAGAGGTGGTCGGTGTCGAAGGCTCGCGTCGGTGGATGCAAAGGCACTCCGAGGTGGTAGTGGCAACGGAAGATGAGGTGACGCAAGCTCTGGTGACAAGGGTGTTGCGGGACCTAAGGTGGCAGGTGAAGAGCACAGAGGGCTGCCGTCCCGAGTGGTGTAGTGGTGCAACTTCTAATGACAAGGGTGCTACAAAACCTGAAGGGTGCACGCTCTGGTGACAAGGGTGTTGCGTACCTGAGGGGTGCAGGCTCTAGTGACAAGGGTGCTACGTACCTGATGTCATGACCCTGTGAAAATGGGTGCAGCAGAAGTGTGAGCATGGTGGTCGGTGAGCAAGATAAAAATTTAACTGTTCATACTTGGGTGCCCGGACAAATGGTAACATGTGTGGACATCCCCAAGTGTGAAGGGGGACCAAGGGATTTAATATTTTAATGTTAATAACCCTGGGTGGCCCCTAGGCATAAGTTTTAATAAACTTAAAAGGGCCCTAGGATTTTTATGGAGAGAAGGGGCTACTCCATTGTTGGAAGTACACGCCTCCCTCTCTCTATTCTCTCTCTTGCTTTTGGGAAAGAGGGCTGGCGGGCAGCGCACGGGAGAGGAGAGCTTTTCTGAAAAACAGAGCGCATACACGCTGCTGGCGTGGCTGAAAACAGAGCGCATACACGCTGCTGGCGTGGAGAGTTTTTCTGAAAACAGAACGCATACAAGCTGCAGGCGTGGAGATCTTTCTGAAAAAGAGGCGCATACAGGCAGGGGCTGCAGGGCTGCGTTTCTTTCAGGGGCTGCAGGGCTGCGCTTCTTTTATGCTTGCCTTCTAGAGGGACTGTAGGTAGGCAGCGCAGAATTCAGGACTGAAGAGGGTACAGGAGCTTACTGGACTGGTTTCAAGAGGGAGATCATAAAGGCTGATTGTTGGCTGTGCTACAGAACAGAGATTCAAGACTCTTTTCTCTCTCTCTCTCTCTCTCTCTCTCTCTCTCTCTCTCTCCTTCCTTTGCTTTTGGCAAGAAGATGGTTGTCAGTTTGAAAGTGTGAGTTGTGAGAAGGGAACACAAGGCTGGACAGCAGGTTCTCTCACAAGTTCTCTCCCTCTTCCGGTTGCAAGACAAGAGGACATGACAGTTCAGGGCTTTTCCTCGAGTCTTTTCTTCATTGTGGAAACCGACATCAAGATTGTAAGTTTCTCTTTCTTTGTGAGCAAGTGGGACTGCAGGTGATGTCTTTTGAAGTCTCTCTTTTCACTGGCTCAAGACTGGTCTAGAGTGGTTCTCTCTAGCCCTTTGTGAGAGGAAGGGTTTGGCAGTTCAAAGGGTGGAAACAGGACAAGTTTGTGGGCTGTTTTGGATGAGTTTGTGGACTGGTTTTCATGGCTGAGATTATGGCTATGTGCATGGTTCAATCAGATGCTTATTCAAAGCCTCATGGATGTACAGACTTAACATATTAGAGGTGATAACAGTTCGTGGGAAACAAGGCTATGTAACTTCTATGCTAAGAGGTACTGAGGATTGGCAGATTGGACTTGCAAACATACGAGCCATGGATGGCCATGTTGTAATCATCTAAATCTTTCCATTGAAATTGAATAAAGAAATACCGAAAGGGGCGCCAAGCTTTGGGGCCAACAGGTGTCATTCTCCTTTTTGTTTTGGAGCACTCTAGCTCCTGTTTATTTAATTAATTGTCTGGACTACAATTGGATTGGGTGACTGCTAGTCTACCGCACTTTGGTTTCTACCAGAGGCCAGTTTCACCTGAGGTGGTAGGTGAAGAGCAGAAAAGGCTGTCGTCCCGATGGCGTGATGTAGCAGAGAGTGGGTTGTCCCGATGGTGAGAGCTGAGGAAAAACGCTGAAGTGCTCTATGTGGCAGAGAGGGCTGCTGTCCCATGAGCTGTGGTAAAAACGCCGATATGCTTCACTATAGCAGAGATGGCTGCTGTCCCATAAGCTGTGGTAAAACGCTGATGATATGCTGATGTAAACGCTGATGAGAATGCTGATGAAAACGCTGATGTAAGCACTGAATGTAGCAAAGAGGGCTGCTGTCCCATGGTGCGGTCTGTAGCACAGAGTGGGCTGCTGTCCCATGATCTGGCTGCTGTCCCGTGATCTGGCCAGATGATAAAACGCTGAGGTGCTGTCCTGTCAGGCGATGATGATGAAGCAATGTGCCTGGCAGAAGCAGCAGCAGCAGATGGTACCGGATATGTGCAATGATGTGATACACCCAGGTGAATACTTACACAAACCTTTGTCCGTGCTTCAACATTGTCCTCTCGTGCTTTAGGCAGGCCCTCATACCAACTTTTATGCCCATAGATCTCCTAAACATTGGACAAACAAGATTAGTTCCCAAATTAAGGGTTGCCTAGGCTAGCTCACCTACACCATCACGCCACCCCAATGCACAAGGGCTAAGGCTTGGAGTGGACCATGTCCTAGGCCTAAGCAAAGGCCTCTATCATTCATCAGTATGGTAGAATACATTATACAATAGTCCACTCAATAGGCTCATCCCACTTATATAGCCACTATTGATCTCTAAATAACTATAACTTATAGGATAACATTAATTAGCACCCTAAGCCCATGTCATCATGTTGGAAGGTCATGGCCTGGCCGCCTAAATCCCACATGCATAGAGTTCCAAGCAATGGGATCATCTATAAGTAATAGAAGACTAGGGCCATTCGCATCCCTCCTCCACCAATTTTCATGGCTTGGAAGGGATTAGAGTGGCGGAGGTTAAGTGCGCAGTGGCGTGAACACTATTGGGATGGGTGACCTCTCGGGAAGTAGCCCCAATTTCCAACATGGTATCAATGCTAGGGAGGGTACGTTGGGAAGTTGTTAGTGGAGCCGGTCAACTTGCCAATTCCTTTTGACGGAGCTGAACGAAGGCCGAATGCGAGTATGAGCGGATAGACAAGCTTGCTGACATGCCAGGTGTAATCACGGGCCAAAAAGAAGGCGAGGGAGGGTGTTGGAAGGTCGTGGCCTGGCCGCCTACATCCCACATGCATAGAGTCCCAAGCAATGGGATCATCTATAAGTAATAGAAGACTAGGGCCATTCTCATCCCTCCCCCACTAATTTTCGTGGCTTGGAAAGAATTAGAGTGGTGGAGGTTAATCGCGCAGTGGCATGAACACTACTGGGTTACCTCCCAAGAAGTGGCCCCCAAATTCCAACACGGCAGCCTGCTACACTAATCTTCAGGGTCCCCTAACCCAACATTAGGCCGGCTAACTTTGCAGTTAGCATCAGGTAAAGTACGTATAATAATCCATGATTAAACTCCCTTCTTTATATAATTATTTACATTCACAGTTATAACAAAATACAAATTTATATTTATATTCAATTATAATTACAATTCTACATTTGCATTGATATTCAATGATATGTATATCCACTTATATTTGTGTTCATGTCTCTCGATTTCCTAGCCTCTGTAGAGGCTGTAGAGGGTTCAGTTTGGACTCAATCCATTAACGGCTAAGCGTAACTTATTAACAAAACCATTATCTTCATACATGAAACAGTAAAGGGCTGACTCGCTTTATTCGTGACAGTAGTAATGAGAACCCTTTAATGCAAGTTGTGCTTGCTCAGAGCCTCAGGCTTCAGCAATCACTCGTAAGGACATTCTCGCTCACATTTGAGATATGAGTATCTCGCATTACAAAAACAAAGATTCAACTTGCAAACATATGCTCCTCCTATACTAAGCGTGTTGTGCAAAAATGGAGAAAAACAAGCTGCTGCAGAGAAAATGCAGACCTGTAAATGTCATCAATCACTTTGGCAACATCCTCACGGCTTAAGGCATATCTGGTTGAGCTTTCAGGCCTCGACCCTGATCAGGTCATGGCAAACAGGAAGTTAACAAATGATGACCATAACCAATCATCTCAAGGCCAGGAACAGCCATCCCATATAGCTGTGTCTTGAGAAAATATGCAATTGATCAATGCACGGCACAAGGACAAACACAAGAGTTCCCATAGAAAATCCATGTGATGTCAAGTGTATAGTGAAGTGGTTAATATCATGTAGAGATTATGAAACCAGTAACCAGCCACAGTGTAAGAGGAAAGATGTACCTCTTGAACCTATCTGTTGCCTTTCGGGAGAAAGAATAACTGCCATTATTTTGTCTATAAGTACCTGCTATCATTCAACAGCAAAGGTTGATATAAAACACCCAAACCGATGCACGTTATTGGCACTATGATATACACAAAAGGTCACCTGTTTCTTTCCCTGTTTTGCTGCACCAATGCGGGTGAGCACGTCCTTCAACTCTTTGATACGAAATGTTTCAAGCTTTTCCTGCCAAATTCCAAGACACACAAAACCAACCACATTTTTGGGCATGAAACTTTGTATAAGGTAAAATGTCCACTAGCCCCCACCCCCCCCCCCCCAAAAAAAAAAAAAAAAAAACAATAGTTGACTAGGCTGCAGGAGAGTACTGCAACCATGCTACCCCTAGAGTAAGACTAAACGCTTGTGCAAGGCATAAAAGTAGCCAAAAATGAGAGCCTTGTATGTACATGTATGCAGCCAAGAATACTAGGCCATGTATGTAAGTGCAGCCACAATACTGTTCAAAGTAAGACTTGTATGTACGTGCAGCCAACAATAGTGTTCCTTGTGAGCCTTGTATGTATGAGCAGCCAGCAATACCATTCAAAACGTGACTTGTGTGTCCACCAACGTAATGCCTGGTGATAGAGGGATTAGACTTGCCAGGCACAAACCCAGATTTGAATCACGCCAGCCTACACCCACTGGACGCCTATAACTAAATATATAATATATGTCTCAAAAAAGTTTGGCTTACGTATGAGTAGCTAACAATTATGTTCCAAGTGAGCCTTTTATGTATGTGCACCCACGGCCCTTGTATGCAGGTCCGCCTGTTAGGTATATGCAGCCACTGTTCCAAATGCACCTTGTATGTACATATATGCAGCCGACAATATCGTTCCAAGTGAATCAAATGACAAGAGACATCAAAAATCTAGTTGTAGGGTGCGGCAAAGAATCGCTCCTGCGCGCTTCTGTACACATGCCAGCAGATAAATTTTTCATAAGGCAGTGAGGTTGCTATGAGTGCATGCCGTACCTGGCAGAGAGTGACCAATTTATCCATGATTGTGCGCGTTAATGGGCGGTGCCGATGGCTTCGATCGAGAGTGCCTTTAAGCCGCTTAGTGATGCGGGGATTGCCTGCACATCTTCATCTGCTGCTTGGTGCTGATGCCGCTCCTGCTCCTTCCGCAATACCAGAGCCATCCACAAAGGAAGGGAGCAAAAGGGGGCCAACAGGACACGAGCCCCCCTCTTTGCTAACGAAAAAAGATCAATGACCAAGGGATTTGCCTTCACTAACGATCGGTAACGCCCGGCAATGGCAATCGAGGAGGAGAGGGGAGTCACAGAAAATCAATTTGACAACTTATAAAGGCACATTTCACCATGCGATCATGGCAAGCGTGACGATGCCTTTTCACTTCAAGTGCGACTAGTTACGAACCCACAGCCTCTCGGGACTATTCTGGACTTGCCACGTGGCAGTTCTTCTCTTTGGGGAAATTTCATGCATAAGCCATGGCCAAACAACTTTTATCCATAATGTTGGTCAATGCCAAGCTTAAGAGTGTAAGAATGAGGATAAGACAAGAGGACACTCACTCAAACACACAACCAAGGGTATTCTTATGAGGGGGCACATAAGGCACAAGGACCATGGCCAAACACTTCTCAACTTTTATCCATAATGTTGGGCAATGCCAAGCTTAAGAGTGTAGACAAAAGGACACTTAACCAAACACACAACCATGCAATCCTTATTACTACCTCAAGATATCGACTTGTTTTGTGGCATCTCAAAGACCCAGTATTACATTCTTGGCATGGGCATGAGTCGATGTCTATGGGCCAAGGGAGGGACACACATAGGCAGTTGACTATTGAGGGAGCTATACAATTGGATAAAAATAGCGCCAAAGTCCTATATAAGCATGAGGAGGGCTCATGAGTATACATTGGTGGGTTAACGAATTGCCAAGCCTCTAGGATGTTACCATAGTGGTATGAGACATACATGGTAGGTTGGTCGTAACATGGTCTAAAGATCTAAAGGCCTCATGCTAAGGTGGTACATGCATCTATCTCTCCCATAGTGGTATGAGACATACATGGTAGGTTGGTCGTAACATGGTCTAAAGATCTAAAGGCCTCATGCTAAAGTGGTACATGCATCTATCTCTCCCAAGCTTGGGGGTGGCTAGATGAACCTACAGTTGGGAGGTGAGTTTACCTTCTGCTTTCCTTGTATGAACTCTATGCATGCATTTGTGTGCTTTGAATATAAAAGAACGATCATTGGAAAGCATTGTGGGGATATCATAATAAGTGAAAGGGAGATATTCTATGTGGACTATCGAACGAGACTTCATCGTAACATTTATAGTATATTCTTCTCTTGATTTGCGAATCAATGACTCATACTATTTGATAATAAACATCCTTAAATTTTGTGGATTTGTAAAAAGGATTCGAGGACTTTTGAAGTCATATAAGTCTCCAATTGCACAATCTTGGAGAAGTATCATTTATACTAGAGAACTTGGCCAAATCACACTCTAAACAAGGTTTAGCATGGTGCCAATGCTCCACTCTTGGATGAAGTATCATTTATGTCAAACAAATTAGCCAAGGATCACACTTTAAATGAGGTTGGACATAATAGAGCCAATTTATGGCCTTATATTTACTAACTATAATTGCTTTTAATGAATTGGGACCATGAAAAAGTAACATGACACTAATCCTACACATGATTCATGATTCACATTTGCTTGAGACATAGTCCATTGCTAATTAGCTACTTCTTTGCATGTTCAAATCAAGAGCTTACCTTAGCATTGCCGAAGAATGTGTCATTGGGTCTTGCTTTTGAGCTACAAATGCAAAAGTTAAGTGCCATTTCATGCAAGTAAGACGACAAAGCACCTTATAATAGGTTAGGCAGGCGAAACCATGTTAATCAATGGAGTGGTTAACATATCCCCCTTCCTACTGGTGGTGACCGCATCCTCACATCACCCAAGTCGATGGTGAAGCTATTGCCAAGAAGTGGATGGTCCACGATACGCCATGAAGGTGGCAACCGAGGTTAAGTGGTATAGTTCAGGACCGATCTGTACCCAAATACAAGGCAATGTGAAATGTAGCTTTGGGTAGTCCTGATGGCAAGCAGGTTATCAAGGTGGCATAGAAAGTGATAGGCAACGTAAAGGTTGTTCATGCTAGGCCTCCGCCCTAATGGTTGTGGAAGTGTTTTGGTAGAAGTGGCCCGCACTCAATAATAGGTGGAATGAGGAGCACCAAGACAACCATGGGATGATCTACATGGGTAGATGGTGGTCCGAGACATCTTAGCATGACACAGTATCATGCTCAGATCTCACATCATGATGCTTAGAGATTCAACTTCTTTGTTGACGCGCGAATACATCATCCAGGGCGATTTTTGTTGGTATGGAATTGGAGTCAAACCAGAGAATATGTGCATGAGGGTTCATTGAAGGTACGGGGTTCTCTAGGCGATGGGTCATACCACGGGCCAAGTTTGCGCCCGCCATGGTTCTCCCATCCAGAAATGCACCTAGAGGGTTGGCATTGACAAGGTTAGTTACAAGTGTATGTGTATATGCATGTCATGATCGTAGTGAAATATACAGGTGACTTGCATAGGAAATGGGCGGAAGGTGTGCTCATATGTGGACATTTCGCTAATGCAAAGACTTCTCCAACTCAACTGCTTTCTTCGACTCTCTTTTCTAAGTTCTTTGACATTTACTTGACATCCCTTTTCTTCTCGGGGAGTGAGAATTTAGGACATGGCAACAGACTTTATGCATGGCTATGCCCATAGTTGATAGAGTTGTTGAGCGCTTAGGATGGAGGCAGGGTGGATCAGTGGGGGTGGTGTGGTTGAAGAGTGGCTCAAGAGTGGAAGGTTTTTGTTGATGGTAGGAAGGGTGATGGGTCATACCATGGGCTAGGCTTGTGCCCCCGTCACCATGTGTCTATTATATACAAATCCTGTGGATATTGTAGGTAACATGCATGGACATTGAGCAATGGATGGGCCTGGTGAAGCTCTAACACTCTACTTTCTTTGACATTTATTTGTCTACTTTCTTCAACTCTTTGACACGTGGTTTAAGATAAGGAATTGGTGGTGGATGTGTTATGGGGTTGGCCAATAAGGTGAGTGTGAATGATGTTGGATCGTCCATAAGAAGGGAAGAATTTGGGACACTTAGTCTGACAAGTACAACCGTGAACTATGGGTGGTGGCTTGTCAGACATGACTAAATGGATCCGAACACTTTTTGAGCCTCTTTTTGAAGCATTGGTGGCTCTGTGGCCTTACTTGCGTGAAGAAGCATGGTGCAAATGGTGGAAAGAAGTGAAACATTATAGAGCTTGTGCGGCTTCGAGGTGAAAAGTGAGGTTGTCGAGCAATGCCAGACCTTGGGCATGCAGTGTTGCTTTGACCTTTTTGGGCATATCTACCTCGCTTGTTTGGCACAGATGTAGACAAGTTTGATGCCTTATAGGGAGATGCAGAGCATGCCTCATGGAATTAAGCACGTTGTGTGAGTGTGAAGATTGTTGTTTGGATACATGAATTTGAACATCTCCATGGATTGTGATTGGGATTGGGCAAGATGGAGGATCCTTTGGTGGCATCTTGATAAAGTCCCAGCATGCCCGGTATGGATGGAAGGAGACTACACCATGCAAGACAACTAGATTGAAGGCAAACATGCAAGGTGTTCGCATGGGGCATAGATGTTGCGTGTAAGAATGGGATCTGATGTCGGAGTGCCTTGATAAGGTGTGGTGGAGACCATGGATGTGATCTATGAAAGGCATGAGTGTGAGGATGGGGGGGGGGCCTAGTCGACCACAAGGTAGGAAGGACGATCCGGTTCTATGTTCCCAAGTGTCGATGGCAAAAGGATGTGAGTGAAGGGGACACATCAAAAACTTACAAGGATCTAGGTGGAAGTTGAAGTTGATTTAGGTTTGGTGGTAGTGGGATTTTGTTTTGGGTTTGCGGGTGGGTTGGCAATGAGGCTATCTAAGCAATGTACCTACAAACAATCCCAGCTATACCACCTCTACCCTCCGTCGTGTGGGGAGTTTTTCAAGTCAAGAACTTAGCCTTGCCAAAGCATATGTCATTGGGTTTAAGAGCTGTAATTATAACTTCCCATGTGGATGTGCTAGCTGGTCCCGTCGCATCCTCACTCTGTTATCACACCAGAATGCTCCTTTGCCAAAGGGGTGAAGGGAGAGCTTTGAATGCCTAGATGGAGGCAAGAGGATCCTTCATGTGATAGTACTCTGTCACAAAAAACAGAGGAAGAAAAAGCTAATCAAAGAGGAAAGCCTACAATTAAACCTACTCAATCATGCATTATCAAGGAAGAGTCAAGGAAGCATGAATTCAAAAGAATACAAGCAAGCAAGGAGAGGGAAGAAATAGATCTCACAAGTAAACTATTGCAAGGGAAAGATTATCTCTTGGTTATGATAAAAAATGGCTTATATGCAAGTGACTAGTTTTCACACTAGGCTAGAAAAACTTAAAAATGCAACTGCTTTCTTTGACTTTTTTTTGCTACTTTCTTTGGCATTTACTTGACATTCCTTTTCTTGGGGAGAGTCGAGATCACTAGCTTGTTAGAGGCATACGAGCAGATTTGTGCATGGTGGTGTCCATACCTGCAAGGGAGATATGGCACAATGGACTTAGTGTTGTCGCATGTAGGCTGGAGGTAGGTGGATTGAATGGGTGGGGTGGTCAAAGACGAGGCACGGAAGGGTCCTACTATATATAAGAAGGTTCAAGTGATGGGTCATACCATGGGCCAGGCCGCCATTGTCCCCCTCATCTAAAAATGTATTTGGAGACAGTTCTCAGTGATGAGGCTCAATGTAGGTTTATGAAAGAATAGTGCCTATTACATGAAGAGCCCGTGGATATTGCACATGTGATGTGCATGGGCATTGGGGAAAAAGGTGGGCATATGTAGAAGCTTCTTCTAGTGAAAACTCCAACACTCTACTTTCTTTGACACTTTGCATTCTACTTTCTTTGACACTTTACATTCTGCTTTCTTCGACTCCCTTCTCTCTTTTTTTCCCTTTTTATTTTTTGGTTTAGGTATCCCTAGGCAAGAGCTTTGTACTAGAACTAGGCCCATAAAAGATTGGGTAGGAAGTAGGCCAGGCTTATGGTAAAGGATCTTTCACTTTTTTGGTGGTACAGTCATATCTTTTTCAGTCATCTTGGGGGCTAGGATTGCTAACGAGTATGATATGCCTTGTTGTAGTGAAGTTCATAGGCTACGGCTCTTCGTCTGTCCATAGGACGGTAACTTGTCCGGAGGCAAGTTGTAGTGTGGCCATCCTTGCTTCCCAGTCTATGTGACACCTATTGTGGCCCATCCACTCTCTTCCAAGGAGGATTTCTTCTTGCATCATCCCTACAAGCATGAGATAGAGCTTTCCTTCTAGGGGGCTATTCCCAATGTGAAATAGAACTGTAATAACATGGTTAACATGGCCGAGTGAAGTGAGTCTACATAAATGGGGTAGTTGAGGCCATGTGGTGCTATGAGGTTGAGGAAATGGTCTTCCTTGGTATAGAGAATGGAATTGATGAAAAAATGACACACAAGTGGATGGGACTCCAGAGAGTATAGCAATGTAGTGTCCATGAAGGAGATGGCTTGGTCAAAGAATAACAGGGTTACAAGGGTGGGTGCCACATAGCATTGATGCGGGCTAAAATGGTGTGGAAAGTGGAGACATGATAGCTCGATTAAAAGATATTAAACTAAAGAAGCATAGGGCCAAGGTGTGGTTGATAAGGGTAAGGCTATCCAGGTCATGGTTGGCAATGTGCCTAGGTTAGTAGAAGTATAGGACCAAGGTGCGGTTGATAAGGGTAAGGGTATCCATGGTAGATTAGGTCATGGTTGGCAATGTGCCTAGGTTGGTAGAAGCATGTCTAGATTTCATTAGTCACACCCTTCCAACGCGGTATCATCTGAGGCAAGGGTCTACGTGTGATGAATTTTGGCATGTGCCTCGAAAAATAAAGGTTTCTTATGGAGGAGGAGTCACTTTGCTCGCTGTGAGGTTGTACTCCTCTTGGAAATCGGTGAGGGTTTTGGTGGCTTCATGTGTTGTGGTGAGGGCAACAACACACTCCTTGGAAAATTGGTTAGCTGCATGGACCGCTTGGGCCTCTTTGGCTTTTTCTTGCTTGAGCTCGTCTAGAAGTTGGTCTCTATCAGCTTCATGTGCCTGTGTTGCCACAACCTTGGTGGTCTTGAGGGCTTGGCATTGATGGGCGGAGGTCTTGCTCATGTGTGGGGCTGAGCTCCTCCCGGGTTGCTTTGACTGACATAAGCTCATGTTGGAGCCGATGGATTTTGCCCAAGGACTTCTTGAGTTTGGCTTTAAACGTGGTACTCTTCCCATGGGCAACTTGAAGGAATTGTTGGGCATGGGTAAGTTTCTGGCCCTCTTCCCCAATGTAGGCATCCCTACTCTTAAGCTCTTATTATTACCAGAGGATGTGGCTCCTGGAGGTTTTAGTAACATGGCTGATAAGATCGACCCACTGATGAGTGTCAAGATCAGAAGTACTAGAAAAAGTTACAAAATATTAAGCCAAAACCCTAGGGAAAAGAGATGGTCCATGAGAGACCAATTAGTCGCATATGTGAGGGTGTCTTGGAGGTGCCTATGGGATGCTCCCACAAGTGGAAGGATAACCAAAGCGGATGTGGTGTGGAGTGGGAATAGGTGATGGATTTGGGGAGGGTGGTAGAAGTCGCGCATGGGTCAATAGGTGACTCTGTCGATGGGCATCATTAGAGCTAGGGATCCGCAAGCCACTCCTTAGGGGGGGTGAAGAAGTCCTAAGGCTCTAATGGAGCGAAGAGGAGCTTCTTCTTCTTGGGTGGACTAAGGAAAATTGAAGGTGGCATGATAAGAGGTTGACGTCACAGTTGGGCTAGAGCCAATGTGAGTAGCTAGTTGAAGGTTCCTCCGTTTATTGGGCCTTGAAGAAGAAACATATGGATTACAGCATGGTGCTCATTTGGGTGTCTTTGGAAGAGAGTGTGGCTTGGGGGTATTGGTGGAACTGTGGTGGAACGAGGCACCATAAGACATGAACGGGTTGGGCAAGGCATAGGGGTGGGACGCTCTTTGTCAATGGCATGACAAAGGATCTTAGAGAGCATGGGTATGCAATGTACCTTGCTTGCTCTGCCAGGAGCTCAGTGAAGGCTTCGGCCCAGAGGTTGTTAGTTGGCCAAAGTGCAGCTTGGCGAGGATGATGAGGGGCACCCTATTGTGGTAGTTCCAAACCTTTTGATAAGTGAGTAAGGTGAGCACATGGGTCGGGTGCACTGATTCTAGGACAACTATGTTGTCAAATCCCCATTGAAATTGAGGTTGTCATTAGCGATTAAGTGCCAAACCTTGTTCATGGTTCCCTTCCCACCATGGAACTTTATGTACAGGCTTAGAGATAAAGGTTCTCTACACACAATATCCTTGGTGAGCGGGATTCGATGAAGGAAGGGACCCATTAGATCGAATCTTATCTAACAACACCTTCAAAGATGTCTTAGTAGTGCGATGTCACTGAAGAAATGTGTCATGCAATGCTGCATAAGTCGCAAAATATGCATTAGCATACTGTTCTTTTTCCAACCACATTAACTTTGCAATTCTAAGGTGGATGTGAACACATTCCATTTTAAACCATCCGATTGATTTTGATTACCATTGGAGAACCATTGTCTCTCAAAAGTACTAACATGAGTATCAAGATTCTCCAAATGCTTCCCCTTAAAAATAATGTACTTTATTTTCTCATAATGGAGCTGCTAGAGCTGTCAAGGGAACTACAGTTTATCAATGTCAAGTTGGCGACAACCACCACTCAAGGATCCATGGCTGGAATGACATCATGTGGTGGAATATCCAAAATTTGACGTTCATCACTAAGATATTCCTCTTGACAACTAGGTTGCAAACTAGCCATGCCTAGAGTTTCCTTTAGAATGCTGAAAAATCAAAGAATTGATTCACATCATCATACTGGTCTATCATTCGTCACCATCATGTGTTGGCGTCAGGTTGCCTCCCTCGTTAGGGCATGGTTTTCATGCATTGGCATTAGGTCGCCTCCCTCGTTAGGGCACATTTTTCACGCACGTCGTCAAGGACATAATGTAGATGCCCCAGCATGACGATCACCACCATTCACCAAAAAGAAAAACATTGTATTATAAAGAGGGCCACCATGCCATCGCCTGCTTGTGAAGAATGAAAGCACAATAGGATCACCAAAAGTGTTTAGGGGTCAGCCACCAACACTTACTGAGATTTACATTGAAGATCTGAATTGGCATATATATATATATATATATATATATATATATATATATATAGAGAGAGAGAGAGAGAGAGAGAGAGAGAGAGAGAGAGAGTTTACATTGAATATATGAATTGACACAGGTACACCTTATCATCTCTATGTGTGGTTCATTAGTGTGAATTTGCCTAAGATTATAAGGGTATGTTAGTCATCATCATGCTAACATTAGGAAGATGTGGTACTTTATGAAAGAGAAAAGTGAAGTGTTTGTTCACTTTCAAAGATTTGAGGCCTTGATCGAGAAGGAAAAAGGTATACAGATCAAATGCCTGGAGAAAAATATTTCTCCAATGAGTTCAATGATTTCTTGAGAAAGCAAGGAATCAAGAGGCAATTCACATGCTCCGTAATAGAATAATGTCGCAAAAAGGAAAAATAAGCACATTGTAGAAGTTGCTCGTGCCTTGATGTCTGAAAATAATATGCCATATTATTTTTGGGTTGAAGCAACAATTGATGTGTTTATAGTATGAACATGACCCCCACTGCACTATTCATGGCATGACGTCTAAACATAAGTTTATAGGCATAAACTAAATGTGTCTCACTTGAAAGTGTTTGCATGTATTACATATTTACATGTTCCTATGATGAAGTGAGAACCAAGTTGATCCAAAGGTAGAAAAATGTTATCTAGAGTAGAAATATTATAGATGCTACAACGCTACCACTCATGAGATGCAAGTAAGCAGAGATGTCTTTTATGAGATGAGTAGCTGATATACACCAATGAAGGCAACTGAGGATGTAGATGGAAGAAGAAAAGAGGGCCACCATGCCATCGCCTGCCTGTGAAAAATGAAAGCACAATAAGATCGCCAAAAAGTGTTGGGGTCAGCCCCACCAACACTTACTGAGATTTACATTGAAGATTTGAATTGGCATATATATATATATATATATATATATATATGTATGTATATATATATATATGTATGTATATATATATGTATGTATATATATTTATATATATATATATAGAGAGAGAGAGAGAGAGAGTTTACATTGAATATATGAATTGACACACGTACACCTTATTATATCTCTGTGTGGTTCATTATTGTGAATTTGCCTAAGATTATAAGGGTATGTTAGTCGTCATCACGCGCTAACATTAGGAAGATGTGGTACTTCATAAAAGAGAAAAGTGAAGTGTTTGTTCACTTTCAGAGATTTGAGGCCTTGATCAAGAAAGAAAAAGGTATACATATCAAATCAGTGATTTCTTGAGAAAGCAAGGAATAAAGAGGCAATTCACATGCTTCGTAATTGAATAATGTTGCAAAAAGGAAAAAAAAGCACATTGTAGAAGTTGCTCGTGCCTTGATGTCTGAAAAGAATATGCCATATTATTTTTGGGTTGAAGCAACAATTGATGTGTTTATAGTATGAACATGACTCCCACTTCACTATTCATGGCATGACACCCAAACATAAGTTTATAGGCATAAACTAAATGTGTCTCACTTGAAAGTGTTTGCTTGTATTACATATTTACATGTTCCTATGATGAAGTGAGAACCAAGCTGATCCAAAGGTAGAAAAAATGTTATCTAGAGTAGAAATATTATAGATGCTACAACGCTACCACTCATGAGATGCAAGTAAGCAGAGATGTCTTTTATGAGATGAGTAGCTGATATACACCAATGAAGGCAACTGAGGATGTCTTTTATGAGATGAGCAGAGATGTCTTTTATGAGATGAGTAGTAGCTGATATACACCAATGAAGGCAACTGAGGATGTAGATGTAAGAAGCAAAGAGGGCCACCATGCCATCGCCTTCCTGTGAAAAATGAAAGCACAATAAGATCGCCAAAAAGTGTTAGGAGTCAGCCACCAACACTTACTGAGATTTACATTGAAATTTGAATTGGCATATATATATATATATATATATATAGAGAGAGAGAGAGAGAGAGAGAGAGAGAGAGAGAGAGTTTACATTGAATATATGAATTGACACACGTACACCTTATTATATCTCTGTGTGGTTCATTATTGTGAATTTGCCTAAGATTATAAGGGTATGTTAGTCGTCATCACGCACTAACATTAGGAAGATGTGGTACTTCATAAAAGAGAAAAGTGAAGTGTTTGTTCACTTTCAGAGATTTGAGGCCTTGATCGAGAAGGAAAAAGGTATACATATCAAATGCCTAAAGATCAAATGGTGGAGAAAAATATTTCTCCAACGAGTTCAGTGATTTCTTGAGAAAACAAGGAATCAAGAGGCAATTCACATGCTCCGTAAATAGAATAATGTCACAAAAAGGAAAAATAAGCACATAGTAGAAGTTGCTCGTGCCTTGATGTCTGGAAAGAATATGCCATATTATTTTTGGGTTAAAGCAACAATTGATGTGTTTATAGTATGAACGTGTTTATAGTATGAACGTGACCCCCACTGCACTATTCATGGCATGATGCCTAAACATGAGTTTATAGGCATAAAACTAAATGTGTCTCACTTGAAAGTGTTTGCATGTATTACATATTTACATGTTCCTATAATGAAGTGAGAACCAAGCTGATCCAAAGGTAGAAAAATGTTATCTAGAGTAAAAATATTATAGATGCTACAATGCTACCACTCATAAGATGCGAGTAAGCAGAGATGTCTTTTATGAGATGATTAGCTAATATACACCAATGAAGGCAACTGAAGATGTAGATGTAAGAAGTAATGATGATGTCCCACATGTAGAGTAGTAATCACAGATGCTTAGTGGACTTGGAGAGTCCTCTAGCAGCAAACCCAATGCTAGTCCATGGTTAGGCAGGTTGAGGACACATGTAAGGAATGTAGATGCATCATCTCATGGTACTATAGGTGTTATTATACATGTATCATGCAAAGGGAAGAAAAAGGTAGATCAACCTTTTATGCCTAGTCTGTCAGCATGTGGACTCTTGGCATTCCATCATCAGTGTGGTTACTCCTAGTGCAAGAAGAACCATGATTGTTTTGAGGACACCCGAAAGTGATCCAGGTGTATGAAAATCTACTGAGGTTAGATGATAGGTTTAGATATAATGGATATACAACCCATGACTATGCTTACATTGTTAAAGCAATATAGGAGATATTACCTACTTGTTTTGAGCAAGCACTTGGAAATAAAAAATGGGAAGATGCCAGCTGGGAATCATCACCTGTCTCCACATAGCCTTTCACATCCATTGGCTTTATATGTTTAAACCATTCACCATGACAAGTCATATGGTTTGATGCTCCAGAGTGTTGAGATATCGAGCTCATCTAGTGAGGCGGTGGACATTGATGACCCGCCTACTAGGGGATAGGCCCCACACTTACACCACTGGCATGGTTGGTGAGATCATGGGTGATATGCGACCAGTGTGGGATGACGGGATGTGTGACAGCCATTCTAGAGACTAGCATAGTTATAGCGCTAGCTCATTTAGTTAGGTTCACACTATAGAGAACCCTAGTATGTATTTGGTTGAGTACCTTTTCATATTATGTACTCTTATCTTTGTAGCGGGTTGAGTACCTTTTCATATTATGTACTCTTATCTTTGTAGCGGGTGTATAAGGTCAAGCATAAGATGGATCTGTGAACCTTGTGAACATGTATAAGACAAGACTTGTGCCAAGGGTAATGCTTAGACATATGGCATTGACTATGAGGAGACATTAACCTCAGGTGCATGAGAGCTATCATTAGTATGGCTATACCAAAGGGTTAGCCTTTACATCAGATGGATGTAAAGAATGCATTCTTGTATGTTACAAGAAGTTTACACGATGTAACCACCAGGTTATGAGAGTGATGCACATCTAGGTTTTGAGTGCAAGTTACATAAAGCCTTGTATAGCTTGAAACAGACACCTAGAGTATGATCAAACAAGATTGAAGAGTATCTTGTTACCATTAGATTTTAGATATCCAATGCAAATTTTTCATTTTACGTGAAAAAGATAGATATAGGGATCAAGATGTTAGTTATTTATGTGGGATGACTTGATCCACTGGTGATAGTGATGTTGATATACATCGGATCATGATGTTAGTTATTTATGTGGATGACTTGATTATCACTGGTGATAGTGATGTTGACTAGATACTTTTGAAGAAAAAGTTTGAGATGAAAGATTTGGGTGAGCTACAATATTTTCTTGGTATGGAGGTGGTGAAATTAGCTGATGGCATTTTGTTACAGAGGTATTATGGCTTGGAATGTTGTCTAAGTATGGTATAATAACCTATAAACCTATCATACCATTTTATTGTTCAAGTATAGTATGATAGGTTATACGCCTATTTAAATGCCATTGGAGCAAAGACTGTAGATACATGTGAGTTTTTGGAGGACCCCACTATGTACATGCACATAGTGGATACCTTGATCAATTTATGCTATTAGACTTATGAGTCAATTTATGCAGGCCCCTAGGAAGCCATGCTTGGATGTGACTAGAGATGAATTAACTACATGATGTTGATTGGGTTGGTAGTCTCAAAAAAGGAGATCCATCAAATGGCTTTATGTTTTCTTTTAGGAGTGTTGCTATGAGTTGAACCAGTAAGAAATAGCATTAGCAGTCGTCTTGTCAGTACAGAGGCAGAGTACAGGGGGGTGATGCTATGGTATCTTATGAGGTAGTAGCTTGTGAGGTTGCTTGGTTTCAGAAGCTACTTGGTGATATGGGTGAACCCATGAATAGCACCATTGTCATTTATTGTGACAATATGAGTAGCATATAACTGTGGCCAATAACCTAGTCCATCATGATAAGGATGAAGCACATTAAGGTGAATTATTATTTTGTGAGGGAGATTAGGCGGCTACATCTTCAAAAAGGTATTGGGCATAGAGAAACTCTGTAAATGCTCAAGTATAGCGCCAGCTCATGTAGTAGTTTGGGAACCTTCACACTCTGGACCAACCTTTGTAAGTTATAGTAGGAGAGTACTTTCCCTTATGGTATGTACTCTTATCTCTTTATGTTATGGTTGTGGAGAAGAGAAGAGAATGGAAAAAAATTCAGCCATCTGCTACAAGAATGCAAAGGAAGATGAAGACGAGGAGGAAGAGGAATTGATTTTACAGCATGGGAGGAGGCACACCTTGATAGGAATTGATGTTAGAGGGAACTCGAGAGGAGACACAAATTGATAGGTGCCTTTACACTATCATTGTTTGAAAGGTGCCCTTAAAAGTGCCTTTACAGAGAAAGCTGCTCTTGAATTTTCTTGCTTGTTGTTGTTGTGAAGCATAACGCCAACATAAAGAAAAAGGGGAAGATAAAGCTTCGAGCTTTCTAGGTATATTAGAGAAAAGCATTCCTACATGGCTATTAATCTAGAGCAACAACATTATGTCATCTCCAACAAAGTCCTGAATCATAGTTTTGAATCGCCAACATTACGTCGTTTCCAACAAATCTCTAACTAGGATAGTATCTACACTAATGGAAGCGACTACCTGCTGTGAGGTTGGACAAACCATAAGTGAATGCATCATAGCATAGCTAATCACGGCCTATCACAGAGCTTCACAAAGCTCTAAGCTTAGCAAAAAGAAGAAGAAGCCTGCCTCCAACAGCACTATGCAGGCCAATCAAAGTGAGCTACATAAAGGAGACTTATTTTCACAAATGTAAACAACATAGAGCACTATAGACCCTAGGTAGCATATAGTGCTTGGCGGGAGAAGGGCCATTGGTTGTAGAGCATAAGGAGAAGGAGAAATTTTCTTTTCTTGAGAAGAAAGAAGGGGAACATATTTCCATTAAATCTTAAGGTTTACTTTGCCCTTTTCACAATTGTCTAACCTTGCCCTTTTCACACTTCTCTACCCTTGTTCATTCACATTGCGACTTTATCACTGAGCATTTCTCTCTTGTCCACCTAGTATGAGCATTCGATTACCACACTTTATTTGACCATGAGGGTTTCTCCCATGCTTCAAAACACTTTAGGGTGTTCACACGCTTTGGGTGTTTTATGAGGTGTGTTCCCACACTTTGTGCTGTGGTGATTTTAATTTGGATTTGGAATGCTCTTCTACATGGCGGCCATGCATGTGGACATGGAGGCCTTGTTGGCATCGATTCCCTATGTATTTTGATAGTGTGATGAGATAATTGATCGAGACCCAGGATTTTGGTGCATCATGGAGTTGTTCTAAGATGTGAGCGACTTTGCCACAAGCATTCATCTCACAGGCATGACCTATCAAGAGTTTCACATGTGATAAGCTAAAAATGATCATAATGAAACCCATATAAGTGTAGGCATCATAAGATTGCCATGTGGCATCAATGACATCTAAGAAACATCCAAGAATTTGCACATTCTAAATGATGTTAAATTTGTCCCAAAACTGCATAGTACCTCTCAAGGCTCCAAAATTGCCATGATTTTGCCCATCAATGGTGCACTAAAGTAGCATGTAACTACCATGAAATACCCTAGCCATGTCATGCCCATAATGCCATCAATGAGGTCTCCAAAATGGTGTGTGTTAGAAAACTCTAGCAAGCATTCACCCCATTGTTTACATCCAAAGATCTCATGTTATGCACCTATGAACTCTTCATGTCCTTCCAATATAAAAGCAAGTTACTCTATGAAG